>NC_142372.1:26157551-26292551 GCF_059441005.1 Hippichthys cyanospilos | reverse complement strand
TATTCACCAGTCTGGCACCCTGAGTCACATTCCGGTCCTGGACGGTGTATGTGACACCAGGGCCCCAGGTGCGACAGGAGTAAGGGTGAGACGCTCAGCGTGAAAACCATGAGGTAGCGTTGGCAAAGGGATGTTCTGAAGTTCCGCAGGAGCCGGAGTGGCAGTGCTGACCTGCATGCTGGCAGGCACAGTGGCTTCCGAGGGACGGCCGGTCGCGGCTGCATCCCAGTCTGTGCCTGGGCATGAACCTGCTGCGGCACCAACACCAGCTGACCCGCTCCGATGTATACTCGGACCATACCTGCGGGCATGGTGAATCTGAGGGGCGGCTGAATGATGGTGGCTGGAGGCCTACTGCTGAGGCCGGACGGACATCGGTAGTAGATGAGGCCGCCCGGCTGGAAAATCCAGGTCGACGGCCAGGGAATCCGAAATTGGACTGCACAGCCGTTCTCACCAGCGCCCGTACCAGCCTGTTGCTGGCTGGCTCGATCCCTGGTGCGCCAAGGGACTGGGCGACGGGTGAGAGGACCCTTGTCGGGGTGCTGGCTGGCTGACGTGGTACCAGCTTGCTGCATTACCTGACGTATAGTAGGCTGGTGGAGGGATGCCACGAGTGGGACGTCTACGGCGATTCCTCGCTGAAACATTCTGACGTCCGGGGTCACCCATGTGGCGAAACTACACCTCCAACAGCCTGACGAAACTTTCTAACGTCTGGGATAATAATATGGCAAGATGACCCATCCGGGGTCACCCATTCTAACGTCCGGGGTCACCAATGTGGCGAGGCGAAGAAACCACACGTTGCTGTGCTAGTGGAGATCTTTACTCTTCGCATGCCATCACAAAACTGATACAACAAAGTCCAAAACAACAAAGACAAAGCCAACAGGTTCAAAGCATCAAAGGATCATAGCGACATGCCTACTGGGTGAGAGACATGGTCCTAGTGTCCGCCACAATATATATATATATACATATATATACACATATATATATATATATATATATATATATATATATATATATATATATACATACATATACATACATATATATGCAAGCAAGAGCACTCACCTAGCTTGTACAATGGCAGAGGCGTAACTTGGGATGACTGGTATGAGCAGCATTTACTTTTTTTTACTTTTTTAACAGCAGTTGAACTGTAGTTACTCTGTCAAGATAGCGATAGTGGAGCATTGATAGCAGAGTACTGTATTTAGCACAGTATCGGACACTTTTTTTGTCAGACGAGTAATTCCCATAAAGCAGGGGACACGCAAAAAAACAAACAAAACAAAAAACAAAAGGGAAAATAAGAATAAAGGTGCTGTAGGAGAAAACATTAGCTCTGTTATATCCCAGAAAAGTGACATTTCTCAGCGGGGTTCTCCTTTTCGGATCCACTGTAAAGTGCACAACAAACTCACTGACCACACCTCACACGAATATTTGAACAAGCTAAATGCTAATTCTTAACACCTGGCGACCAAAAGCCTACTGAATGAGCGTAGCGACGCGATTTTTCGCGTTGGGCATGAACGTAACATACGCTTGGTTTAAGCTTGATGCGTGAACACGTGCGTAAAGAAGACACGCGACATCTCACCGCAGCGCCTTTTGCAGCACTTAATACTTGGTGCAGCTTTCCCCCGCAGTCAGCCGATATTCTCGCATACTGGTAGTTATGAATGGAGTCTACAGGATAAAAACAACACTGTATAGCAGAGGAAGAGAATCCTAGGAGATTCAAATGATCAAAACTCTTCCAAGCTTTTTTTAACAGACTCCTCATCTCTCCCCAGTGTGTCTGCTTGCCTTGCGATTTCTTAAGCTTCATGAAGCCTAATGCGGTGTTCACATAGAAATTCACACACACAGAGGCGTAAAAGCAGACAATTTTGCATTGTAGTCAATGTAGGTCGCGCGACGGTGCGTCGAGTGACGTGACGTACGAGTATGGAGTGTCACAAGATGCCGCGCGGTGCGTCATTTTGCCTGCCGCGTGAAGTTAAAAAAATTTAACTTTTGTCGTGTGACAACTATCCAACTTCAGGAACATTCAACGTCTCACATAGGGGGCAGGTATGAATCATGGCAGCCAGTTTGCGGTCACCGGGAGCTATCCAACACGGCCAACTGTGGTTTCAATACAAAAATTGAGCCAAGCAAGAGCACTCCCCTGGCTTGTAGAATGGCAGAAGGGAGATCTTGGGACAACTGGTATGTGCAGCATTTGCTTCCTTTATTAACAGCTGTTGAACCGTAGTTATTATGCCAAGGTAACGATAGTGCAGCATTGATAGCTCAGTATTTAGCACGCTATAGGCCACTTGATTGCGACGTTCAAACTTTTTTTTTTTTGGCAGATGAATATCACCGCAAAGTGAGGGACACGCAGTATAAAAAAAGAAGAAGAAAGGTGCTGTCGGAGAAAATATTGGCTTTTCTACATCCCATAAAAGTCAAGGTTGTCAGCAATGCTCTCCTTTCCAAATCCACTGTAAAGTGCACAGCAATGTTGCTCCCCACCCCTCGCGTGACAAAAAGTTACTTCACAAAAAGCGATCCTCTTGACGCCACGAAAAACTCCTCACATTCGAGCGCAGTGATGCGACAAATCGTGTTTCATGTGAACGCGGCATTATCCTATCGTTTGCCCCCTGGTGATAGGATGACTAAAAGTGCTTGATTTGACATGTACAGTACGTAGCCGGCTTTTTAGATGGTAAAATCACAGAGGACCAGCTTAATTAATCGTGGCAGCCAATATTGCGATTGGGATTAAAATGTGATTAATTGTGCAGCCCTATGTTCAAGCTAATACAGTTTTTAAGTGGCCATTCCCCAAGGATGTAGTGTCTATATACATGAGCTAATTGAATCAGTGCACACACATTGACTGATTGCTGTTAGTGAGACCACCAGCAGCTCGAAATTCCAAAAACCTTTGCTCCATTTTGATCTTGGTGTCACTACTGCAGTAACTCATTAGAAGCTTTGGCAATTTTATTTCCATTGTTGAGTTGGATTGTGTGGCCTAACTACGCATGTTTTTGTTTGACTAATAGCAAATGTTTTCTGAAGACTGATTTCATTTTGGGCGTAGCCCGACTTGCAGGCCAGTTTTCCCCCATGCAAATACCCGTCCAATGGAAATACGAGCCCCGGTGTAACCGAGTGGCGAGCTCGCCAAGAAGCTCCATCTTGACAGTCGGATATGGAGTAGTTTGAATGATTGAATAAAACATTTGATTAATTAATTAAATTTATTTAATTTATGATATTTAATTAATTTTCGAGTTTCTTCACTCAACTGAACATGTTTCTCCACTGCTTGGTGGTGGTGTAAAGTTACTTGTCACATTGACTGCAAGCTGATTGCAGTTTATATGATAACCATGCTGCAGTGTAGCTGATAATCATGCAAGTCAATTGAATTAAAATTCACTAATCAAACAGAGGTATGGCGGGCGGGCGGACCTATGGGGGCCGGCGATTACAAGAGGGATGAAAATTGCACCCGACATTTTTAAATTGCTGATTTTTGTTTTTTTGCATTCTCGTCATTCGTCGGTCCGTCTGCAACCGTCAATGCTGACAAAGAGCCTATCTGTTTAATCAATACTTAAATTTCTGAGATTGGGTGTCTCGACTCCGAAAAAAATGTGAAAATACATCCCAAACACACACACACGGAAAAGTTGGTCAAAAGTAATGAGTGAGCAATGAACAAACCTGACGTGTTGAGCAAAAGCACTTGAGCGTCTTCTTGTGGCTCCTTCTCCTGACGACCTCCACGAAGCTCCTCTTCCAACTTCACTTTGCTTCTCTCGCTCATTTTCACTCGATGTTCGCCACACTTTGCGCTCGCAATTGATGTTTGCAGAGCCAACCACGCTTTGCTAATCGCTAGCAAGCTAGGCTATGTTAAGCTAAGCAAGGCCGAGAAGCTTCGACGAGCCCGAGACGATTTGAACTAAACGAAAAGATGTAAAAAGTAAAGTAGCGATTGAGGCAAGGATTGAATATATTCTGGTCCAACTAAGGAGGAGCAGTTTCGAAAAAGGCGTGTGTGTTCGTGGGAAAAAAAACAAAGCCCGACGAGGAGTCGCTCCGGCTATGAATTTGATTTAGCATTCCAGGTTAAACGAGAGCAATTGCGCTCTATCGCCTTTAGATGGCAATGTTTTCCACATGTTTGCACGACTGAGACCTCTGCGTTCCTTCCTTTTCTCATGAGTGGGGCGGCTTGAGAGCAGTTGTTCACGCCACGCCACCACTTTTGGAACTTGTTTTGCTCGCGAACTAGCTACACCAAGATAATCTAGCTGTTGAACATATTGTGAAGACGTTTATGTTTCTTGCAAAGCCATGTTACATGATTCTTTGGGAGCGTGCGTGGATACGTGCACGTAATTATGTGTTGAAGTCTGAGCATGCGCAAAATAAATAGGCGCGGTGAGCAAACGCTAGCAACGCGGAAGTAATGGCGAGAGGCTGTCACGTACTTTTCTTGTGAATGAGTTAACCACTTGGTGATTGCGACACGCATAAAACTGCTGCAAAGATGTCCAGTGAAACACTAGCTCGAGATGCGCGGCCGGCGGAAACGGAGGCCGAGAAATGTTGAACAAAAGACCATCCGGTCCAGCTAAGTGGAGATGGACGCCGTGAGCGAATGTTGCTACGTTCAAGAGCTAATTCGCTTTTTGAGATGCTGAATTGACGCTCCAGACCCATTTGCTCCAGTTCACGTGTGAGCCTAAACAAAGAAGATGTGGTTGGCTTCGGCAGGAGAGCTACGGCAAGTTCATTAGGACAGACTGCCTTTTTCTTTTTAGCCGTTGTAAATAAATCGAGCGAATATGTATATATATCATGTATTGAGATTTTTTTTTTTTAATATTGTGGCGAGGCGAAGAAACCACACGTTGCTGTACTAGTGGAGATCTTTACTCTTCGCATGCCATCACAAAACTGATCCAACAAAGTCCAAAACAGCAAAGACAAAGCCAACAGGTTCAAAGGATCATAGCAACATGCCTACTGGGTGAGAGACATGGTCCTAGTGTCCGCCACAATATGTTTGTTTTTAGAATTTAGCAATAACGCTTGAGGGGAAATGAATCCAATAGTTGACTATCCTGGCCTAGACAAATGGGTTTAATTCGGCCCGAGAGATAATTTTGTACTAGTGTATCTTCGCTACTTAGCGCTTCTTTTTTCATGCCCATAGACATGCATGAAAATTAGTTTAACACTAGTTTATTTTGCCACGTCACTGTCTACCGCTCCTCTCGCCATCACACTTGTGTTTCTTCAGTTGATCTTTGCGAAAGAATCGTTTGTCACACATATTGCAATTGAAGGGTTTCTCTCCAACATGTATTCTTAAGTGGGTTTTTAAGTTTGTCTTTCTGTTGAAAGTTTTCCCGCAAACTGTGCATGCAAAAGGTTTCTCATCAGTGTGTGTTCTTAAGTGTCTTGTTAAATTTTTTTTCACTGTGAACCTGGTACTGCACACTAAGCAGACAAAAGGTTTCTCGCCAGTGTGTGTTCTTGCGTGTATTCTTAAATCTCCATTCTGAGTGAATCTTTTGCCACAAAGTGAGCAGATGAAAGGTTTCTCTCCATCGTGCATTCTGGTGTGCCTTATTAAGTTTGCCTTTGTGGTGAATCTTTGAGCGCAAAGTGAGCAGACAAATGGTTTATCTCCAGTGTGTGTTCTTATGTGATTTGTCAGATGGGTTTTCCTCGAGAATATTTTGCCACAAACTGAGCAAGCGTAAGGGTTCTCTCCTGTGTGTGTTCTCGTGTGTGATTTCAACAAAGACTTTTTGTCAAATGTTTGTTCGCAGCGAGGACATCTTAAACATGTGCTCTCAGTATGAAATATGGCGTCTCTGTCGTCACTGTGGTCATAGTCGGAAGAGTGCGACGTGACGTCGTCGCCACTCTCTGATGGCGGAGCACGGAGCCCGTCCCACCGGGACTCTTCGCAGCGTTCTCCATCGCATTCTTCACTCTTTACATGGATGCCGGTGGACGGACACCCGCTGATTTCATTCTCCTGCGCTTCTTGTTTAATGCATGGGGTCGCTGGCTCCTTTTCCTCTTTGATGTGAATGCAAACTGGTAACTCGACCTTCCTAAGATGACGCCTGGGCTCCTCTTCCACTTTGACGTGAGGGGACTCAAAACCAGGCTCTTCTTCACTGACGTCTGCGGGACACAAGACGACAACTCAACAAAATGTTCTTAGCAAGGTTATTCCCCAATGTCAAATTCAGCAAGTAATTTTCATTAAGTTTACTTTTTGATTGAGTTTACTAAAATGATGATTTGTTATACATCTATTTTTCATCTATTTCTTATACAAATCATCATTTTAGTAAACTCAAGCTACAAAAGCACTGGCCGCAGGAGACCAGACAAGTTTTTTGGGCTGTGCACTTCAGGCAGCTTTAGAAAAAGAATGGAACAAAGTTGAATAACAACAAAATGATGAAACAATAATTAACTTTTTTTAATTGTGCTATGTTGACTTCTGACTTTGTCTTCCATGGGCGTCTTACTTCTATTGCAATGATTACATGGTATTGATTTAAGTTGCACAACTATTTTAAATGTTGGTATGATCAGTCTAATCTCATCGTGATGACATTAAATATTTTTTTTTTATCTCAACTTGATGTCTTTAAATCTCAGGACAATGGCTTTATTCTCGGCGTGACGATTTTAATCCTGTCGTGCCAACTTCAAATCTCGTCTTTTTTTTGTGTGTGAGTGTAGAATCGAGTCCAGGGATGTGACCATTTGCTATGCAGTGCACTTTCCGTCAGAGACATCATCTATCGCACAGACGTTGAACTCCAGTCCTGGAGGACCGGTATCCTGCATTATTTCCAAACTTCTCTCTCAAACACACCTTGATTCAAATGATTTTCAAGGCGCAGCAGATCTTGCTTGTATGACAATCTTTGAATCAAGTGTGTTGGGGAGAGAAAACTGGAAACATGCAGTACACCGGCCCTCCAGGACTGGAGTTTCACACAGATGATATATAGTAGGGGTGTCCAAACTAGGTCCTCGAGGGCTGCTATCCTGCATGTTTTCCAGGTTTCTTTCCCTGACACACCTGATTCAAAGTTTGCCGATTACCTGATCATTTGAATCAGGTGTGTCGGGAAAAGAAACTTAGAAAACATGCTCAACAACGGCCCTCGAGGACCGGATTTGGACAACCCTGATCTATAGCGACAGGAGATCACAAAGCAACGGCACTCCAATATCAAATGCATCAACATCGTTGCAATTCCTCACTGAGAAATCAAAGAAGCATTCACGCGGCTCAGAGGTCAATGTGAAAAGTAAGCAAAGGCGTCAGGACTCGGACTTCGACGTGTACGAACCTCCTCCACGGAATACAATTGGCTGGTCCCAATCCGCGTCCGCTAGTTGACACTCGTCTGCTTGACAAGCGTCCCCTTCGTATTCTTCTTTTGCCCTTTTTGAGCACATTTTCACTCGTCAGTCGGAGCACTTGACACACGCGCCTACATTTTGCTTACCTATGTCTTTGTTACCGGCTAGCAAGTTAAGTTATGCTAGGCCGACACCAGTTTATTTTGTCCCTACACAAACATTAATCGAATTGAGTTTAGGTCCACCTGCGTTGTTGCGTTCAAAGGGCCGAGAATTTGGAAAGTATTAAAACATAATTCTGTACAACTCTATGACTATGTCTTTATGTGAAAATTCGTGATAACGTAAAGCCGCGAAGCGGCAGAGGCAGTACGGCATCATAACTTGGACAAAAGTGTTGTGTTTTCACCAATACAGCACTGTACTTTCTTTCCACGTATCCTTTCTAGTCCTGTTGTACTCGAACATAAATATTATGTAAATATAAATACAGTTTTTATATAAATATATAAATGCGGAAATCTGGAGTGTAAAACCGCTATTCATCGGAGCCTTTCAACTTCGAGCTAATCGACCTCTTGACGGGAGCTTTGGCTGTATGATAACGCGCAGAGCTAGCCGCCATCTTGAACCGGGAGTGCCCGCTCGTCTCTTCCATTCACTTAACGATGAGGTCACAGTGTTACGCCAATATACTAACCATCATTTCGAGCTCGAAACATGTTGGCGACAATCTCACAGGTGTCAAACTCCAGTCCTGAAGGGCCAGTATCCTGAATGTTGTCAACCTATCTCTCTCAGACTTAGCTTATTAGAAAGCTCTGCAGGAGCTGGTAAACGATCCTGTTGGGATTAGAAAACCAGAAATCAGGCAGGATACCGGCCCTCCAGGACTGTAGTTTGACACCTATGTAGCCGATGCAGATGTCTCACCACCTTCTTCCCTTTTCACAGGTGACCCCAATGAAGGCGGGCTTGCTACCCCCATCCTCCTGCTCCTCCCCTCTCACGAGACCAAGCTCCAGCTCCTCTTTTTTTGGTGTAAAAAAGGTCAGGCTCATCCTCTTTGCCATCGGGGATTTGGAATTATACTACCTAGGTGCTGATCGATGATGTACTGAGTGGAGGAATACATTATCTGTGAATGTAGAAAAAAAATACACAGTGGATGGAATGAGTATGGCAAGCCCAACATGGACAAACTTCTTTGCTTCCCAGCCTTCTCGAGTCTCAGCTCAACTTGTTTGTCAGGTGACTTGCAGTACAATTTATACCATGGCACAACTTCACATCTTGTTTTGACGTTACAGAGAGCAAGGTAAAGTTGGTTTGTTATTCGATATTTGCTTGACATTTGGTTTTATCTGTGCTTTTAATCGGAGAACATGGCAGTGTCCGTGTAATTAAAGAGTGTAGTTTAAAGCATAATAAACATACTTTTTATATACTTAGGGTTACTGTCAATTAGTCTCAAGATTTCAAGATTTACGAGAAAACAGCGAATCCACATTGTCAACCGACCGTCATTCACCTTGGTCCGTATTAAGGACCGTCGGCTAATTAATGTTTCATTATGAATTTAGTCATGAAATATATTCACTAAAAATCAATACATTACTTTATACCATTCTTTTTGTTGTAGTAGATCATACCTTCCCTAGCTAATACAGGTGAGGTTATTGTGGAAATATACTTTATATGGACAGGATATGTATTTAATAAATCAAAATATTCACTAAAAATCAATAAAAATACATTTAATCTTTCTTTTTGCTGTAGTAGGTCAAACTGTTAATGCTCTAACTACTACAGGTGAGGTTATTGTTGTAAAAAAACTTTATATGGCCATACTATGCATTTAATAACTGAAAATATTCACTAAAAATCAATGCAATTATTTTTCTCTTTTTTTGTTGTTGTAGTAGCCCAAACTATTAATGTCCTCACTACTACAGGTGAGGTTATTGTGAAAAAATACTTTATATGAACATGGTATGTTTTTAATAAATAATAATAATAATCAAAATCATTGAAATTACCTTTTCTTTTTGCTGTAGTAGGTCCCACTTGTAATGCTCTAACTATAACAGGTGAGGTTATTGTGGAAAAAATACTTTATATGGACATGGTATGTATGTATTAAATAAAAATACACAAAAAATCAATGAAATTATTTTTTTCTCTTTCTATTTGCTGCAGTAGGTCATACTGGTAATGTCCTAACTACTACAGGTGATTTTTATTTTGTGAAAATACTTTTCATGGACATTGTCACGGGTTCGAAACACGGGAACAAAAGGATGATGGCACAGTGGAACAAATTGCAGTGACAGGGTTTTTAATGATTTCTCAGCCCGGCGGACAGTGAGAAGAAGAAAGAAGAAATGACAACTGAAGTGACAACTGCTACCACTCAAACCTGCCAGCGTTTGACTTCTCTCAGTCATGGTCCTCCTTAACTGAGCCCGCAGCCCCTTAAATACCACGTAGCTCCTCCCCCCGAACACACCAATCAAAGACATTTTCATATTTAGGTTTGCTATCAGTGACATACAATACAAACATGCGTACATCATAACTACTAGATATAGTATTCCACTGTCTTATCTGTCTTTAGTCTAGCCAGCATAAAGAAATGAAACATTGCAAATATGACAACTTCATGTGACCAGCAAGCGCGTGCTATTCGACGCTATATTAACTTTCACCCGGAAGTGCCTCTGCTTGCATTGGCTCCCCCCATTCCGGCAACTCAATGCAGGTGAGGGTACTTATTGTGTGTGAAGGTCCAAGCATCTTGAGGTGTCAAGTGTGCGCTCGACAGCCCCTTTCCGCCGCGGTAGACTGTCCAGCAGGAGAGCTCCGTGCGCCCGGGTATGTGTGCGTGTCGGCGCGTTCATGAACGTGTCGGAAGGTCGATGCCGCTCCGTCACAGACATACTATGCGTTTAATAACTGAAAAATATTCACTAAAAAACAAAACAAAAAACTTGTTTATCTTTTTTTTCCTGTAGTAGGGTCATAGGGCATAGTTTTTTCACAATAAACTGTTGTGGAATTTTTAGGATTTAGATAAAAAGTCTGGAAATCAAATTGTTTTGTATTTAGGTTTCCTTTATTTGAAGCTTCAAAGACACGAGTCTTCAGAGAACAGTCGGGTATTCTCTAAGAGAGTGTGAAGGGACGCGTAAAAGTGAAGATTCTTATTCACTCATTGGGAGTGAACGTCTACTAGATGAAAACCAGACGTAAACACATAAGAGAAACAGTTCTTTGTTCAACATGCTTATCAGTATTTGGAGTGGAGGAAATTTACAACCTGAAAGGAGGCAAAACCCATAAAACTGAAGGTAGGAGATCTTGAACTCCCTAACCTGTCAGGGTCATCTTATCCTAGCTGCACAAATATTTCTCATGCCTGGTTTAGTGAAAAGGTCTTTGTTTAAACAATGCCAGGTGGTCAGTGAATAACAATGTTAAACTAATATAGTCTAAATACTAATTTTCCATCACAAAACTCACCTGTAGTAGTTAGGGCATTATCCACTACAGCAAGAAGAAAGAGAAAAATAATTTCATTGATTTAGTCAATATTTTCAGTTATTAAATGCATAGTATGGCCATAAAACGTGGTTTTTCACAACAACCTCACATGTAGTAGTTAGGGCAATAACAGTTTGATCTACTACAGCAAAAAGAAAGAGGAAAACATACTTTCATTGATTTTTAGTGAATATTTATTAAATACATACCATTTCCATAAAAAGTATATTTTTTTACAATAACCTCACTTGTTGTAGTTGGGGCATTACAAGTAAGACATACTACAGCTACAAGTAAGTTGAAAAGTAATTTAATTGATTTGTAGTGAATATATTTAGTTAATAAATACATACTATGTCAATAAAAGTATTTTTTCACAATAAACTCACATGTACTAGATAGGGCATTACCAGTATGACCTACTACAGCAAAAGGAAAGAGAAAAAAATAATGTAATTGATTTTTAGTGAATATTTAAAGTTATTAAATGCATAGTATGGCCATATAAAGTGTTTTTCCACAATGACCTCACCTGTAGTAGTTAGAGCATTAGACCTCAAAATCACCACAAACATCTGTCACATCCCCCTCTTCATGCTACAACATCTGCTTCTCGAATAAATCCCTTTGCCTAATTAAGAATTTTTTATGCTTATTGATCAATAATCATGAATATATTGATCAATAGCTCTGCAGTTGGTTGGTTTAGAGACCTCAAAATTACCACACACATCAGTCACATTTCTGCTCTCTCTTCCTGCTACAACCTCTGGTTTTCTAATAAATCCCTTTGCCTAATTTTAAGGATTTTTTTTAGCTTTTTGATCAATAATTACCAATATATTGATCAATAGCTCTGTAGTTGGCTGAATTAGAGACCTCATGGATTTCTCCGCATTTCTGCATTTCTCCTTTGTTTCACATTCTACACCTTGCTAGCTGTCAAATGAGACCCGTTTTGGAAAATACGATTGGCAAAAATCTAAAAAAAATTAGTTTGAAATCATGCAAAATTACATTACTCACTGTGGGTGATGAAAGGAGTCACCACAACACAATTTAGCAGTTGCTTAATTCTCCAATTGAATTGCTCTTAATTTAAAAAAACTGACAGTGCGCCTTATAATGCGATGCACCTTCTACAATGCAGAAATCACCAGTTTTCTTTTTTGGGGAACAAAAAAATATAACTTCATCATGTCATGTCATGACATATCAATTTTTCAATTTTTACCTCTGCATTTCAATTATAAATGTGTTTTACAATTCTTATTATTTTTTTATAACACCAGTTTGAAATGTTGAAATGCTATATATTCTCCCATTTTGAAACAATTTATATGGGGACAAGTTTCAAAAAATGTCAGTTTTTACGATTTTATTAAACAAATGCAGAAACTTTTTTGAATCAACAAAACAATGTATTTGAATTTTTTTTGGTTGCAATTTGATTAGAAATTTGACCTAAATATTGAATTGAATCATAATTCTATACTTTGAACTTCTTGATTGGTCTTGGCAGTGATCTTTTAATGTCATCAAGAGGTATTTTTTACCATTCTTTAAAAAGTACTTTCCACAAATCATCTTTCTTTTCATTTTTGATTGTCTTAATACATTTTGACTGAGTTAACTGATTGTTTTGTTCACAGACTTCACCATTATATTCCCTAATATCAGTGGCGGTCCGTGACTTTCACACATACGCCTTCTGTGATGTCAGACTCGAATAATTACCCATCAAGCGCACACATACCCATTACTGGACTACACTGGCTATTTTCCAGAGCATTGAAACATCAATAAACCCGCATCAGCAATTAAAACTTGTCATTATATATGTGTATTATATATGTGATGCTGTCAAAACTGAAAAGAATGAATAATAATTTAAAATAAATATCCCTGTAATTTTAAGATATCCAAATTACAAATCACAGTTTAATATAAGGACATCATTTTATTTCTTTAGTATTAATTGAATATGAACAAAACAAAATAACACAAACATATTAAAAATGAAACATTAAAGAAAGAAAATGCTATCACTCACTCACCAAAACAAACAGCGGTCACAATTGATTAGTCCTTTCAATATCTCTCAATTTTTTTTGACCTCTTCATGCATTCCCTTTCACACTGAGATGTACAGTGTACTGACTCGGGTGTCCCTCAAAGTTTTTAAAAGCACCGTAGCGCATTGAGGAGCTCACTTAACCTTCGAACTGAGACGTACAATACTGAATGTCCACTCAGGTGTCCCCAGTAGTTTTTAAAAGCACCGTAGCACGTGTGTCCAGCCGTGCTTTTGTGTCTCGTTGCTGCCTTGGGTAAACAATTGAATTTAGCGAATCCAATGCAGCTCCAAACACCAAATCGATCCTTTGCGAACAAAAGGCATTCCCAGCACAACAATTTGCAGTACCCCTTAGAAGCCGCAACCCAGGGGTACAGCTCATTGTTCGTTGATTGGAAGTGGTGGACAAACACCTTCCCCCTTCGTAGACAGGTTAGCTAATAGCTACGCTACACCATTAATGCGGATCAGCGAAGCTAACAGTATTGCATAGCTTGGTTGCTGAGGATAGCACAGCCTTCCTGCAGTGAGCCTTCCTCATGTCGTGTACAACGTGAGGCCTCTAGATGGCGATCTTATGACTGCAGCAGTCTATTAAAAATACGGGCCATTCACATGTGTCTTTACACACGGCACATATGGCCCACAGCTTTTGAAGCAAATGCCCTAGCGCTTTGTGGAGTAGGCAGATTTCATACAGCCTGGCGACACAAGTTAGCTGAATTCTAATTGGCTAAAAATTCCAATAGAAAACTACAGGACTTGAAGAATCGTAACCAAATGGATATAATATGACATGAAAAGAACAAAATATAGAGAACAATTATATAATATATATATTTAGTAAAAATATAACATGAAATTGACTTATATTATAGTTATTCTAATTATTATACAAACCAGATTCGGTTGAAGTTGGGAAATTGTGTAAAATGTAAATAAAAAACAAAATACATGATTTGTGTCAGAGTTATCGATAATGAGGGAGAGCACCAGGGTCTTCCGGTGTTCTGGGGCTCTCCTCCTTGTTTTATTCCAACGATTACAAAGAAGGCGGTTACAAGTTTCAAAATAATACCATATAAGGAGTTGTTTATGTCTGTTGTGTGAGTGTGTGTGTTTGTGTATATTTGTGTGTTCGTGTGTGTGTGAGTGAGTAGGTTAAGAGGTGTGCGAGCAAAGTGTTTTTATATAACATATATACATATACTGTATACAATTATTCCATCAATTTGAAAATCCTTCTCAACCCCTATCCTATTGAATACACTACAAAGACAACATATTTAATGTTCAAACGGATAAACTTAATTGTTTTTTCCCAAATAATAAATAACTTAGAACTTCATGGCTGCAACGCGTCCAGTAGAAGTTAAGAAAGGGCATGTTTACTACCTCGTTACATCACCTTTCCTTTTAATGACATTCAATAAACGTTTTGATAGAGAGGAGACTGATTCTCTTAGCTTCTCATGTGGAATTTTTTTCCCATTCTTGCTTGATGAACCGCTTGAGTTGTTCATCAGTCCGGGGTCTTCTCTGTCGTATTTTACACTTTATAATGTGCCACACATTTTCAATGGGAGACAGGTCTGGACTACAAGCAGGCCAGCGGAGAAACTGGACTCTTTTACTCCAAGCCATGCTGTTGTGACACGTGCAGAATCTGGCTTGGCATTATCTTGCCGAAATAATCAGCGTAGTCCATGAAAAAGACGTCGCTTGGATGGTAGTATATGTTGCTCCAAAATCTGTATTTTTCAGCAATTATGTTGCCTTCACAAAAATGTAAGTCACCCATGCCATGGGAACTAATGCACCCCCAAACCATCAAAGATGCTGGCTTTTGAGCTTTGCGTTGATAACAGTATGGATGGTCTGCTTCCTCTATGGTCCGGAGGACACAATGTCCAGTGTTTCTAAAAACAATTTGAAAAGTGGACTCATCAGACAATAAAACACTTTTCCTTTGTGCATCAGTCCATTTTACATGAGCTCGGGCCCAGAGAACCTGGCGGCGTTTCTGGATATTGTTCATAAACAGCTTTTGCTTTGCATGATAGAGTTTGGTTACCAGCCGTGGCGCTGACGTGCAGTGATTTCACCATATTCTCTGGACCATTTGATGATAGTATGGAACATTGATGTTGAAATCCCTAAATTCCTTGCAATTTTGCTTTGAGAAGTGTTGTTCTTGAACGGTTCAACTATTTTCTCACGCAGTTGTGGACAAAGTGGTGAACCTCGCCCCATCCTTGCTTGGGAATGACTGAGCATGTTTGGGAGACTCAAAGGGAACATGCGCTGGTCTTTCTTGTGTGGCTACAGACTTTGGGGAAGTAGATGATCATCTTGAGCGGCAGGAGGCCCCGGCCTCAAACATTAAAGAAGAAGAGTAGGAAGAAGATGTCAGCACCTTCCCTTTGACCGTCATTGTGACGAGTGAAGATGAAGAAAATGATGAAGACCGCGGCGGAGGATTACGATCAGGCAACCTCTTAGCATCGGCACCAGATAGCGACTACACAATGTGCCTTTCATTGGATTGTGAGGATGGCACACGCTCAAAAGGTGACGTGTCCGGTCACGCCGACAAAAAGCATGTCAAGTGTTCTCAGTGTGACAAAACCTTTGACAGAGAGTCCTTATTGATAAGACACACAAGAACCCACACGGGAGAGAAACCTTTTGCCTGCTCACTTTGAGATAAAAGATTCTCTTTGAAGACAGACTTAACAATGCACTTCAGAACACATACTTGAGAAAAACCCTTTGCTCATAGTTCTTGGAGTTCTGAAACTTTTTGGAGTCAAGGACCCTTTTAAGAAAGTACATTTTCCAAGGTCCCCCATTTCAAATGTTTGCAAAAACAAATCAACAAAATAATTTAAGCCAAATATTATTCACCAACAGATTAAATTTGATGAGTATATTTTTTTACTTCTCAGCTATACTGATGTTTCGAAAACCAAAATTTCACATTGCACGCCTCCTTATAACAAACCGGCTCAATATCCCACAGTTATTTATTCAAAAACAGTATTATAAAATAAAATATGGCTTTAGCTTTACTGGCTTCATTGCCTCGATAGCAAGCAATTGTCGACACAAAATGCACTTTGACAAATTTCAAAATGATTACATTTTTATAGTTTAATTATATATTAAACTGGTTGAATTGGTTGCTTCATTGAAGAGTCATGAATATGTTCACAATGTAATATCAAATAAAATGAAATGGTCTGTGGACACTACTTTTAGAACCACTGGCCTAGATCACTGGAAATGTAAATCAATCAATCAAATTTTATTTGTATAGGCCTAAATCATCCAAGTCTCAAAGGGCTTCACAGATGAAAAGAGGAGACCTCTTTCGAAAAAAGAAGTCGTACAGAGACATCTTTTCAGTGTAAGGCACACAACAGCATCCCTTGTCAAAGCTCCTAGAAGGGGAAGGAAAAACTCAAAAACCCCAATTAGGGTAAAATAAAAACATACAGTACAAATAAAACAAGCTAAAAAGGTCACTCTCTGCACCAACACACTAGCACTATCTCAAGGCAAACTAAGGAACTGCATTCATATTGTGAATTGCTACAGTTAATATGATTAAAGGTTTTAAGAGTGTTTTTGAAATTATTTTTTACTTGTATTTTGAATTCCATGATTATTATGCAGTAACGTAATTCAGATATAACGTATATTTGTTACAGTTTTTGATGCATTATAATAACCTATTAATATTATTCATTAGAAGCGTATAATAGCATTTTTGGGGGGGAGGGGGCTTGAAACGGATTAAGCTATTTACATGTAAATAGAGTAAAATTCACATGATGCAAATGTGGAACGAATGACTTTTGTAAGTAGAGGTAGCGCTGTAGCTGACGTGTGCAGGGGTTCACTTGTGCTTTTCCCTGCAGGCTCATTGGTTCACTTAATGAGCACCCCTCCAAAGAAAGTGAAAGCTGCTAGTGGCACTAGCTATTACGGCTATATTACCTTTTATGAAGAGCGTGGCTGAAAATGAGAATTGGTCTTCTTTATGGCTGCACTATGGTTTGTCAATAGGAACCATCTGTATTATTATAATAATTATTGACATATAATTCTAGAGCGCTTTTTTTTTTTTTTCAAAATCCAGAAAGTTCAGGTAGAAATCACGTCAATAATACTGGGTGACCAGTGTTCTAGATTTAGTCTCGAGACCATCGCATTTCGACATTATTTCCGACGGACAGCAGAGAGCGCTATAAAGTCAAAATGGACTTGCGGCCCTTGAAGCAGGGGCTCTCAAAACGTTTTGGAGTTGGGGACCCCTTTTTACAAAGGACATTATCCAAAGACGCCACTATAAATGCAAAAAAAAAACAAAAACAAAAAAAAAACGTTCAAGCCAAACATACAATAAGTGGCCTTTTTATTCACCAACATATTCAATTTGACAAGTATATACTGTATGTTACTTTTCAGCCAGACTGAAGTTTATCAAGGAAATGTTGCAAATTGCACGCTTCTTCATAACAAAGTGAGTTCATTTTCCCCAAACAGGTTGCTGCCAAATATTTTGTGACTAAATCATCAAGCTCTTTGATGATGATGTGGGTCGACTTGATAAATTTCAAAATGATTACATTTTTATAAAAATACAATATATTAAACTAATTGAATGTGTTGCTTTATTGAAAAGTCATGACAATAATCACAATTCAGTATAAAATAAAATGAAGTGAACACAAATACAGTTTTGTTTTGTTTGCAGTTTTTTTTTTTATTAAAGGCGCGGACCGGGGGTTGGGGACCACTGACTTAAAGGATAAAAACAAAATAGTGACTGCTTCAATCTTGCTTCGTCATCAAAGTGAGAGGACTGGAGTTTGAGACCTATGATTTAAGGTAAAATAAACTTGCAAGGAAATGAAAAAAACAATATCGGAAGGTATAATTGAAAAGATTTTTCTTTTCTACCTAACATACATTTTTGTCACGGGGGTGCGCGGCAGGTAGGAATGCTGGCGTGGTTGCGGAGGTGGAGGACCCATAAGCAGGGAGGCATCGATGCAGGGGCTTGATGAAATCCATATTTATTGACAACGAACGGGAACGAAAGCAGGAAAAACAGGGCGGCAAAAAACTCCAACTAAGGGCGCAGGCAGGCTGGAAAAACAGAAAGCAAAGACTACGGGCAGGCTGGCAGGTAAACACAGAACTGAGGGACGAAGGGCGAGACTGGACTACGAAAACGCGACAGAGACAATATGGCATGACATGACAAGACAATGTTCCGACAAGGGCTGTAACAGAAACTAAGTTTAAATACATTCATAAACTAATCAAACTAACACATGGCAGCTGGGCAGGGACAACAAGCAAAGGGAGCGGATTGGAGGACACGAGGGGCAGGTAACAGACAGATAGACAACCCAACACAACCCAAAATCCAACAAACCATGACAGAACAGCCCCCCCCCAAGGGACGGATCCCAGACGTCCCAGAGCAAACCGACAAGCGAACAAAACCGAGGCAGGGCGGGCGGAAGGGGGACCGGAGGAGGGCCCAGGAGAAAAGAAACAAAAATAGTCCAAAAGTACCACTGGTGCCATACGGGGTGCACCCGAGGGTGAAAGTCCGGAGGGCGACCCAGTCGCCAGAGCAGATGAGGCCGGCAGGGCGAGTCAGGCGGGCGACCCGGTCTCCAGAGCAGATGAGCCCGGCGGGGCGAGTCAGGCGGGCGGCCCGGTCGCCAGATTAGAGGTGCCCTGCGGGGCAAGTCAGGAGGGCGATCCGGTTGCCAGACGTGAGGAGCCCGGCGAGGCGAATCAGGCGAGCGGCCCGGACGCCAGAGCAGATGCGCACAGCGGGCCGAGTCAGGCGGGCGACCTGGGCGCCCGATGGCGAACAACAAGCCACCCCAGGTAGGCTTGCATCCCAGCTGCCCCTGGAGATCGGCAGGCGGGAGCGTCAGCAGGGCGCCGTCAGGCGAGAGCGGAGGCGTCGGCCGGACGCCGTCAGGCGGGAGCGGAGGCGTCGGCCGGACGCCGTCAGGTGGGAGCGGAGGCGTTGGCCGGACGCTGTCAGGTGGGAGCTGAGGCGTCGGCTGGACGCCGTCAGACTGAAGCGGAGGCGTCGTCGGGGCGCCATCAGGCAGGAGCGGAGACGTCGTCGGGGCGCCATCAGGGAACAGCCAATGGGTGCATGCCACAGACACGAGTGAGAGCACGAGACTGACCTGGGACAGGGGCGACCACGGGGGGCCGTCTGGCGACTCTGGCGTCTGCGGCAATGGTGGCATGGCTGACAGACCAGGTGACTGCGGCCACCGTGCCGAGGCTGGTGGCTCAGGAGGCTGTGGCAGCGGCGCAGAGGCTGGCGGCTCAGGAGGCTGAGGCTGGGGCAGCGGCGCCCTGGCTGGTGGCTCAGGAGGCTGAGGCTGGGGCAACGGCGCCGTGGCTGGCAGCACAGGGAACGGCCGGCTGGACAGAGACTGCCACTGGGGGCCAATCAGAAACGGCGGGGATGCCAGGAGACTGACCTGGGATGACTGAGGCAGACGGGCGACTGGCTTGGGAGGCAGATGGGCGACTGGCTTGGGAGGCAGACAGGCGACTGGCTTGGGAGGCAGGCGGGCGACTGGCTTGAGAGGCAGACAGGCGACTGGCTTGGGAGGCAGACGGGCGACTGGCTTGGGAGGCAGACAGGCGACTGGCTTGGGAGGCAGACGGGCGACTGGCTTGGGAGGCAGACGGGCGACTGGCTTGGGAGGCAGACGGGCAGGGTTCACAGAGGCCGGGGTTGTGAAGGGAATCATATATTAGGTTGTTATCATTATGTGCTTAGTTCATTGTTACCCATTTATGCAATCCTAGTTCATCTTGACCCTGTCCTTAGATAGAGCTGTTGACGCACGAAAGTGTGAGCCGGGACCTTGGCCCAGCTGCCGGTGGCGCCCGGCTGGCTCTCTTGTTGTGTCTTGTAATCTGCTATGCTTTTGCTCAATAAAAGCCAGGGGGGGGACGGCTGGGCAGTGAAAAACTAGCGTTGGAAGACCCACGAGTTACATTTGCCCAAGCTTTTTTCCCTATGCCCGGCATAGAAAAGTCAATCTTGGCTGGTCTGAGTTACTCTTTTTGCTGTTTAAGCAGCTAGGCTTGTCCTAGTCTTCTTTTCTGAGATTTCTCTGACAGGGGTCCGGCTCGCAGGGGTCACAGAGGCCGGGGTCCGGCTCGCAGGGGTCACAGAGGCCGGGGTCCGGCTCGCAGGGGTCACAGAGGCCGGGGTCCGGCTCGCAGGGGTCACAGAGGCCGACGTCCGGCTCGCAGGGGTCACAGAGGCTGGGGTCCGGCTCGCAGGCGTCACAGAGGCCGGGGTCCGGCTCGCAGGGGTCACAGAGGCCGGGGTCCGGCTCGCAGAGGTCACAGAGGCCGGGGTCCGGCGCGCAGGGACAGGGGCGGGTAGCCGCCTTGGCGCAGGGACAGGTAGCCGCCTTGGCGCAGGGACAGGGGCGGGTAGCTGCCTTGGCGCTGGGACAGGTGCTCTTGCCGCTTCAGCCCGCCGGCAGGAAGCTTGGGGAACAGAGACAGGTGGGACAGACGCGACAGGAGCTTGGGACAGGGTGCAAGAAGAGGGAGGTTCAGGACAGGAGGATGTAGACAGGGCGCGGCAAGAGGGGGACACATAGACAGGAGGGAACGGACCGGAACTGAAGGGAGACTGAACAGATGGGTTCTCTTGGGAATTTGGGCGGTGGCCTTTTCGCGGGCCCCTCCACCGGCGGCCACGAAATGCCAACCGGGTGCCCACGAAAAGGTCACGGTTAAATGGGGGCTCTGAATCGGAGTCTTCGGACGGACTGTAAAATGACTGGCTGGACAGATAATCAAAATCTGAATCAAAATCCTAATCAGAGGTGCACGGGCTTGAATACGGAATATGATAAAAAGTGTTGACGGAAGAGGGACGCGGGTAAACAAAATCAGGACCGGTACTGGAATGAAACGTGACGAATGGAGGGGAATCCTGGATGTCAGAAAAATCAGAGTCCAACGTGTAGTGAGGTGCGGGAACAGGAGAGGAAGGCTGATCGGGTGGACGGACAAAAGGTGAACTACGCAAATCTAAAAAATCGGAACTACAAAAAACGGGGACAGAATCGTGTCGTAAGGAAGGTCGGGGGAACACGAGGGAAACGCGGAAGTAACGGACGCGGGGGACGGATCAGAAGCGGGGACAGGCGCGGACTCAGAGGGGAGAAAGACGGAAGGAAAAACAAGAGGTCTCACACTGGGGGAACGGGGCTGGCCAGCGGGCTGAGAGCGGATGCGGACGGGGCGGCAGCAGCGGACACGACGCCGCGGGCTTCCCGCTGGGTCCTGAGGTGGTCGGAACATTCTGTCACGGGGGTGCGCGGCGGGTAGGAATGCTGACATGGTTGGGGAGGTGGAGGATCCATAAGCAGGGAGGCATCGATGCAGGGGCTTGATGAAATCCTTATTTATTGACAACGAACTGGAACGAAAGCGGGAAACATGCTTGCAAACAGGAGGTATCAAATAGGTGTCAAACTCAGCCCATGTCAGCCCCTACACTGAACACTTGATGTGTTTTTATGTATCTCCCCCGATTTTTGCATTAATCCCTTCAACGGAAACTCGTAAATGGGGCCCAACAGAAACTTGGGTGTTGACACCCCAAAACCATTAGGTGGGGCTAGTGGTCAACGACATTTGCAAGCCTTTCTGATTGGCTTAGCCTGGACTCCCATTAATGCAAAAGTCATCATAGTCTAATTATGACATCTACAATATTATATATAGGGCTGGGGGTTAAAAGTAAAAATATATTCATATTTGATTATGTTATGACCCTTTCAAAGTCAGCCCAAGTTGGCTGATAATAAGGACAGCGTAGTGACAAATCCTCGGACACCTCAGGGTTAATAAATGGCTACTAAAGAAAAAATACCACAGTTCCCCACACATAAGATGCACCCTTGATTTGGGGGTCAAATTCTGCTACTTTCTATGTTAGCATGTATAAGACGCACCAACATTTTGGCAACAATGTCAAAACTAGAGCACAACAGAATAAATCTCATCTGTTGCGCACTCGATATTTTCTTGTGTTTATAATATCAGTAAGTTATGTATTTGTTGTGCGTTAAGGTTGTTTCAGATGTCCCCCAAGAAGCTCAAAGCTGTTTTTTCATTTCCTTGCGACACGGTTCGAGTTTATTTTACCTTAAAATTTAAGGTATAATAATTTTACCTTAACATTTAAGGTAAAATAAGCGAGTATTTAAGGTTTAAATACTCGGTTGAGCAGCATCCACGTTTCACCAAGTTTATGATTGTGTGTATGTCACAAGACCACAATTAATAAATGAGTCAAATGAACAGATGGGCAATCCAGGTCCAGAAAGTATAAAATTGTCCTTGTTCTCTAACCAGTGCGCTATTGAGTCAGCTGGAGACATCAGAGCTTTGACATTGGTTTTAGTGATACTCTGGACCCTGACGATGGTTCATTAGTTCACTTCTTTTATTGAAAATAATACCATGACATCTAAGCTATGACGAGCTGCTGTTAGCTGCAACAGGCACATGCTGCTAACAGCCAACTGACTTCCGCCTGTTACACTACTTATTGTAAGAATACGGCAGATATAAAATTGCACATCTGTACGCCAAAACTCTGCTTATGTGGCTGACAGCTCTATCTTCTTCAAACGTTGTCGAATAATAAGAAACATAAGAATAAAATATATTTTTTAAGTTATCATTTATAGGACGCACCCATATTTTTGGCCTCCATTTTTTGAAGAAAAAAAAAAGTGCATCTTCTATTTGGGGAATGACTGTAATTCAAACTTGAAAACATTTTGTAAAGAAAGAGTTTTGAAGAAAACAAATTTAATGTTTACAGATATAACTAGAATCCTTGCAAAAATATCCTCATTTTTGTCAATGATTCCTATACTGGTGTTTTTTCATGGAGCAGGGTAAATACTACTGAAAGGTACGTGTCCCCCTGTTTAACCCTTTCACTCACTTTACATTTTTTGGGGGGAAAAGAAAAAAACAACTTGGCATATTTTACGTGTTTATAATTCTAGGTCACTTGGAAAATTAGTTAAAAAAAAATTCCCACTTTCATTTCCACCAAGAAATACCACTGGGACTGTACATCCCATAAATCACGATACTTGTACAAAAACGTGCCAGAGAAGTGAAAATGATCACCAAACACCAACAATACAAAGTTATCAGTGTAAAACACATATATAGCACACATTTTCAACATATTTCCGCAGTACTAGATGGTGAATTGAGGAGAACTTGAACAACGCAACCTACCTTGTTGACAGTCGGCCCAGCAATTGAAAACTTGCTAAATGCCACTAGAATCTGTAGATACCACTGAGATACCATTTCATCTCATAGCTAGCATTCCTATACCCGCAGACGTGTTTTCAAAGCACGGGACACATTGTCCCAACAGTAGTGAAAGGGTTAATCACAAGTGTGGAGAATCACATTTTTCGTCAAGCTGAGTGCATTTTTTCGGAGCATGCCCTAGCCTGATGACCTCCACACCTGTTCAATCAAGGAATCAATCACCGACACCAATAGTAGAAACCTGTCTGACAAAATCAAGTTGGTCTGGAAAAGCTTTCAGACCTTGAGAGCCCTTCTCCTCAGCTCATACAAAGACCCCACCCGGAAAAAAAATAAACAAAAAATGTTGAGACCATAAAAAAAACGGCAGACATGGAAAGGTCACTGTCAGGTTCACCTGTTAGACCAGGGATCACCAACCTTTTTGAAACTGAGAGCTACTTCTTTGGTACTGAGTATTAAGAAGGGCTACCAATTTATGTGAAGACACCAATCACGTTAGTGATATTCAGGAACAGCTGTAGTAAATATGTATAAATCAAGTGTAAAAAGTAATGTAAATGCAATACATGTATAATTGTTTGTAAAATTCATAGAAAATCACCAATGTTCTATCTCTTGTGAGCTATTTGCAGCAAAGGCCTGCGGGCTACTCATGTGATGTTTGGGGGCTACCTGGTGCCAGCGGGCACCACGTTGGTGACCCCTGTGTTACACACTTTTAAGATACTATAAAGAAAAAAAAATGAGTAAAGTCATTCTTTATCCAGCTCATGCATGAGGAGAACTGACAAGGGCTGCACAAGTGCAATTCTGCTGCCTTCTGAAACAGCCTCTCCGAACCCTCTCTATTTATTTGATTCAGAGGTCCCGACTCACATGAAGAATCTCACCCTAAAATGAAAAAATCATTGACGGAACCCAGTATACTCGTCTGTGTGAACGGGTAGTACATGCGTGGAAAAGCATCTTGGTGTCAAGACATTCTGTAAGATATTTTGTAGATAACAAGTGAAGTGATATCTGTCTGCGCTTGAGCCTGAGCAGGCAGCTGGTCTAAGTTGGCCTTCCAACGGCCAAGTTTGAGACAGAAACCTTCTCACGCCAACCTTCTCATAGCAAACATTTCTTCATTGCAAGCAGTTATATTGATTGATGCTAATGTATGATCACTACTTTTAGAATTAATTCCAACAGTCAGTTAATCCAAATCTTTTTAATTGTTGCAGTTGTCAAAATGGCGCAGCCGACTTGCATGACAGGCGAAATGCAAAAGAAAAAAATCATGATGATAATGTTGCAATCATAACTAAAACCTCTAAGTGATATATGCAAGCCCTGCATCCACATTCCTCATTGGTATTCTTTGATTGGGATTTGTCATGACGCAAGGCTGATAGCAGTACGAGAGGGAGAAGCGGAAAAGCCGAGCAGATCAAAGCATTCCCTAGTGTGTGTGCGTTCTAGTGTGGATCGTCATATCTTCTCTTCGGCTAAATATTTGCCCACAAATTGAGCAGGCAAAAGGCTTCTCTCCAGTGTGTATTTTTGCATGAATTGTCAAATGTCCCTTGTAAGAGAAACTGTTACCGCAAACTGTGCATGTGTAAGGTTTCTCCCCAGTGTGCGATTTTAAGTGTTCTCTCAAATCTTTGTTTTCAGTGAAACCTTGACCACAAATTGTGCATGCATACGGTTTCTCCCCAGTGTGAGTCCTGGTGTGAACGGTCAGTTGACTTTTATGAGAGAATCGTTGACCGCAAACCGAGCAGACAAAAGGTTTCTCTCCGGTGTGTGTTCTTGAGTGTATTGTTAAGTTTCCCTTCAGAGAGAATCTTTGACCGCATTCCTTGCATGCAAAAGGTTTCTCCCTACTGTGTATCCTGGCGTGATTTTTCAAGTCTCTCTTCTGAGAGAATCTTTCACAGCAAGCTGAACAGGCAAAGGGTTTCTCTCCAGTGTGTGTTCTCATGTGTTTGGTCAAATGATTTTGATAAGAGAACTTCTGACCACATACTGAGCAGGCAAAATGTTTCTCACCTGTGTGTATCCTCAAATGTCGTTTCAAAACCCACCTGTCAGCAAACATTTTCCCACACTGACAACATTTACAGCGTTTGGTGTCACTATGGAATGTCATATTTGCATCAGACTCTTCATCATTATCATCATGGCCACGACAAGAAGCTGTGTCGTCGTTTTCTGAGAGTGGAGCGACGAGGCAGTCAGCTTGGGACCCTCCATCGTTTTGGGACCCTCCGTCACCTTTTGCTGTATCGTGTTGACTCAGAGGCTCCATCCATCTGCTCTCCCAACATTGACCTTCACCTTCATCATATTCACTCTTCAAAGGGACAAAGGTGAAGGGCCATTTGTTGAGATCCTCCTCTTCCTCTTTAACGCCCAAAGACTCGTCATCCTTCTCCTCTTTCAGCGCATCTTCTTCATCCTCTGCTGTCTTTTTAGGAGGAGGGGACGCTGGCTCCTGTTGCTCATGACCCAGATCTTCGCTGATATCTTCAAAACAGAAGAAAGAAATTTAGTATGCTTTTAAAGCCTCTGGAAGTAAGGGACCCCTTTTAGAAAGTAAATTTTCCAAGGACCCCCATTGCAAATATTTGCGGAAACAAAACAAATAAAGAAGTAATTGAAAATCTACTAGCATAAGTGCCCTTTTTATTCAGCAACAGATTCAATTTGGCAACAATTATATTTGTTACTTTTCAGCTATACTGAAGTTTAGAAAATAAAAATGGCAAATTGCACGCCTCCTTATAAAAGTGGCCCCATTTCATATTATTTAGTCAAAAACAGCATTATCAAATCAACTGCTGGCTTCATCGCCCCATTAGCCAGCAATTGTAGACACCAAACGCATTTTTACAAATTTCAAAATGATTACGTTTTTAAAAATATATTCACTCATTTAATGCCAGGGACATATGTTCACGTTTTTTAAGATCCGAACATTAAATTCCAGGTACTTGGGTATTAAATCTATACTTAAGTACCTTAAGGACCTTAATTTTCAGGCACGTATTAAATTGATACTGAAGTATCTAGAATTGAACATCTGGACTCTCCCGCAGCCAGGCCACGGAGCCCCCGGGAGTCTGCAGACCCCATTTTGAGAACCACTGCTTTAAAGCAGAAGTCAACCCAAGTGCAGCCACAATCCAACCCCTTCAACAGACACACCTTATTCAAGTGATCAAATCACCAGCAAGGTTTCAGGTGTGCCAGTTGAGGGGAAACACAGAAAACAGGCTTGACGGTGTTCTCTGTCACCTTCAATCTTGACGACGACACTGGTCAAGGGAAACGCAATGACATAATCCTCGTCCTGTTGGTCCTCTTTGCGGTGAGGTGGGCATGGCTCTCGCTGCTCCAGATGATCTTCTTCCGTGTCGTCTGCAGGACACAAGACAAAGAAACACGTGTGCTCAAGTCAAGACATGCAAAGCTCCAAACCCGATTAGCATGGCTGCTCCCAAAGCATGCTCTCAAAATGCTGCAACTAGCTAGCTACAGTAATCTGGAAAAGGGCTTTGTTTTTGCTATGTAAAGTTAGGGCTACAATTTTCAATTTTTAATCGCAATCTCGGTATTGGCGGCCGCAATTAATTAAGCCGATCCTCTGCAATATCAACATTAAAAAAGTCAAGCACTTTTCTTGATTACAAGTCTAATCAAGCACTTTGCTATCTTACACCAATAAGGGGAATTGTTTCCCATATGTTTGCATGACAAAAGCATCTTTTCTCACCCTAATATATTATTTACCAGTGTGAAATGGTGTTGAGTTCTCACCCGATTCCTAATATATACAGTGCTTGCAGTCAATTGAGACCCATTTTGGAAAAATTCGACTGGCATAAAATTGGAATAAATTTGGTTTGAAATGAGCAAAAATGACATTTTGACTCGTAATTGATTAAAATTTGCTTCAAAGCAAATGTGCTTGGGTCCAAGTAGGCTTATTTTTTTTCATTGCTTTGCACTCAGCAAGTAAGTTAGATGCTGTCCCGTGTGCCAAGTTGTTGCCATGTCCTGTGAATTTGTTTTCATTATTATTTACTTCATTTATTGAATTTAGTTTGATATTATTTGCAAGTATCAAGCCTTGTTTAAAAAAGGGCAATAAACAAACTTTGACGAAACATGATGAATAATCGTGAATGACATTAGTGATTTAAATACTGACCAAAATAATCGTGATTATTTTATTAAGTATACTTGAACGTTTATAGAGAATAATTATATTTCAAGTCTGAGCCATGTGAAATGTAATTGCATCAAATAAAAATTGTATTTCAGCCACGTTGGCAATTATTATTGAGAAAATTAATGTTGCTTTTTCTTTTTTTTCAATTTTAAGTAGTTTTAAGTATACTTGAGCAACTTTTATAGAGAATTATATTTTAAAAATGGTATTTTAGTCACTTTGCTGCACTTTTCAGTTTTAGACATACCTGTGTGACCTGTGCTGTAAAAAAAGTAGTTAACAGTTATTATTGAAAGTTGATTAACATTGCTTTTTTTCTTTTTTAATGTTAAAAAGGATACATTTGTAGGTATAATTAAACAAGTTTGATAAGATTATCACATTTAGAGTCTAAGTCATGTGAAGTGTAATTGCAATTTTAAAAAAATAGTATTTCAGGCACTTTTTTCAGTTGGAGGCTAACCTGTAACCTGAGCTGTAAAAAAAGTAGGTAACAATTATTGAAAATTGATTGATGCTTTTTCTTTTTTAATGTTAAAAATGGTATATTTTAGGTATATTTGAATAACTTTTATAGACAACTATCATCTTCACAATCTGAGTCATGTGAAATGTAATTGCAATAAAAAAAAAGTTTCAGGCATTTTTTTGTCAGTTTTAGCTTAACCTATAACCTGCTCTGTAAAAAGTAGGTAACAGTTATGATTGAAAGCTGATTGTTGCTTTGTTCCATTCTTTAATGTTGAAAGGATACAGTTTTAGGTAAACGAACAAATTTGATAGATAATAGTCATGTTTATTGTCTGAGCGGCCTTTGCAAAATATAACTGAGAGGCACTGATTAGTATCAATAACAAAACATTTTAACTAACATATTCGGCCACTGAGATGACTAAAATGTCCAATATGAAATTAGACCTTTGCGGTTACGAGTTACACACCTTTGTTTCTACTTTTAATTGGACATATTTCTCGTAAAGATGGCGTTAGTGATTGGTAAAAACAAAAACAAACAAAAAACACCTAGAGGAACAGTGGTAAAAAATGAGCCGAGCGCGAGTGAAACAACCTCTTCGGTGGAAGGCAACGCGCGGCTTCTTGCAAACGGCGTCCAGTTGCTGACGTTGTCGATCGCTCACTTTCGTTACACAAGCTTCCTCTTCGTACTTTTCTTCCTTCACGCGTTTTGCGCACATTTTCACAACCATAAACTTGCTATCTCTGTTTTTTTTTTTTTTTTTTTGTTTTCTTTTACCGGACAAAAGCCTCTTGGTTAGCGGCTAACGAGCTAAGGTATCAAAAATTTCAACGTACACTGAGACAGGTTTATCCGGACAGGTCGATTCAAGCAATAATGATAATAATATGTGTATACTAATGTTATTTGTAGATTCTGAAATAGTAACTAGCGTCCAGTTATCTAAATTTAAAACACGTCTACACACTAAAATCACGGAGTCAAAAAAATATATATACTTCCTGTTCCCTCTAACGTAACATCCGACGGAAGAACACTATGGCCAAAGCTTTGCTGCTACCTAACGGTAACGGCAACACATAGCATGTCGAGTCATAAAAATCAACGAAATGTCCCAAAATTGCGCTTTTTTGATTGCGCACGTTAGTGGACTACTAGCGGCAGCTCACTTTCTCTCCTTGAAGACATCTAGCCCTCGCTATTGTTGTTAAATCGTTTACTGTCGCATAACAGTAGTGTGTTCATTTCATTCTTCGTTGCTTTATTGCTCTTCTGACTTTTAACATCGGCAGAAAGGCGGCTAATGTGTTGTATCACTCAACCATTAGCTCAAAACATAATCGTTTTGTTGATTTTGCAGATTTTAATAAATAATTGAGCAGCAGCACTTTGCCATCTATAATAACACAGGTGTCGTAAGTCTAAATAGTCCCCTGATTAGAATGAGGAGCAGGTGTGCGGCCAGTGGTTCTGCTCCCAAATCTGCAACACAGGACACTCATTAGGGACACGGAATGTGACAGTAGTGAAGGAGCAATACAATCTATGCTGGTGTAAACAGAGTCCTGATTGATGGTGGAGGAATGACAAACAACTTGACCGTAGGAGAATAACATGTGCAGACGTGAATAATAATGATAACAGTGAAACAATTCAAACACAAAAACATTAACTATAAACAGAAACGTCTTAACACTGTTTATTTTTGTTTATCAACTAATGCTGTGCATATCCCACGTGCAGTCGGGGAATAAAGCCCACATAAAATAAAGTGAGTTGCGGTATAATTTCTCACCCAGTCAGTATATATATTGTGGCGGACACTAGGACCATGTCTCTCACCCAGTAGGCATGTTGCTATGATCCTTTGATGCTTTGAACCTGTTGGCTTTGTCTTTGCTGTTTTGGACTTTGTTGGATCAGTTTTGTGATGGCATGCGAAGAGTAAAGATCTCCACTAGCACAGCATTGTGGTTTCTTCGCCTCGCCACATTGGTGACCCCGGACGTTAGAATGGGTGACCCCGGATGGGTCATCTTGCCATATTATTATCCCAGACGTTAGAAAGTTTCGTCAGGCTGTTGGAGATGTAGTCTCCACCAGCCTACTATACGTCAGGTAATGCAGCAAGCTGGTACCACGTCAGCCAGCCAGCACCCGGACAAGGGTCCTCTCACCCGTCGCCCAGTCCCTTGGCGCATCAGGGATCGAGCCAGCCAGCTACAGGCTGGTACGGGCGCTGGTGAGAACGGCTGTGCAGTCCAATTTCGGACTCCCTGGCCGTCGACCGGGATCTTCCAGCCGGGCGGCCTCATCTAATACCGATGTCCGTCCGGCCTCAGCAGTAGGACTCCAGCCACCATCATTCAGCCGCCCCTCCAATTCACCATGCCCGCAGGAATGGTCCGAGTATACATCGGAGCTGGTCAGCTGGTGTTGGTGCCGCAGCAGGTTCATGCCCAGACAGACTGGGACGCAGCCGCGACTGGCCGTCCCTCGGAAGCCACTGTGCCTGCCAGCATGCAGGTCAGCACTGCCACTATGGCTTCTGCAGAACTCCAGAACATCCCTTTGCCAACGCTACCTCATGGTTTTCACGCTGAGCGTCTCACCCTTACTCCTGTCGCACCTGGGGCCCTGGTGTCACACACACCGCCCAGGACCGGACTGAGACTCAGGGTGCCAGACTGGTGAATACCCTGTGGGGTTTTCCGTTATGCCTTTCTGGGTGTTCGGGAGGGAGCTGTGTGGCGGACACTAGGACCATGTCTCTCACCCAGTAGGCATGTTGCTATGATCCTTTGATGCTTTGAACCTGTTGGTTTTGTCTTTGCTGTTTTGGACTTTGTTGTATAAGTTTTGTGATGGCATGCGAAGAGTAAAGATCTCCACTAGCACAGCATTGTGGTTTCTTCGCCTCGCCACAGTATATATATATATATATATATATATATATATATATATATATATATATATATATATATATATATATATATATATATATATATATACACAGTGGGCCCCCGTGTTACGAACTTAATCCGTTCAGCGGCTACGCTCGTAACTTGAACTGCTCGTATGACGGGCAATCCAAACCTATGTTAATTAGTGAATGCGTGCAACACGTGCAAAAACCTCCGTCTCCCGGCAAGGAAAGTCTTGCCCTTAGAAGATTGCCGAGCGGTTCCGTCAATGCTCACGAGCAAGGTTAACTATGTGTGCGCTTCCTTTGTATTTTTTTTTTTTATTATCTCCTGCTTGGTTTCTATTGTCATCACCCTCTTGTTCCTTTACCGCCACTAGCAATTTTAGAAGCCATGTCTAACAGATAAAGTTTGCTAAGTCTTCACAACATTCCTTCCTTCCGTTTTTCGTTCATTTTCTCTCCTTCCTTCCGTCCCGACCAGCTGTGTCATCAAGCTAGATGAAGGCGTGTGACCAATAGCATCAATCGACCAATCGGCATCTCTGTGACTGACACCGTGACTGGAACAGTGACTGTGACATTGTAAGCGCAATAGCATATCAGAGTTCAAGTTGGCTATGGGATAGTACAAGGCGGCAGCCAAAAGACATTATCTAGTAACTCGATAGACGCCAATGGGAGGTACCCCGGAAATGAGTAGACCTCTACGTAAATGCATTAGTGAAGGGCAAGAGTATGACTGTGTTTTATAGCGGGGCCTTGATTGTAAATTGGCCACCGCTGTGAGGTGCAGGCTACAACCCCTGCCACCAGGAGGCAGCTCTAGCACCTCATGCCACATATATTACTATATTACTACACTATACTACAGTACCACACTAATATATGCACTTGTTAATAATTTTAATAATAATAAGTAATAATAATAATTAGGGCAAAATTTTCAGTGCATCTCACACGAATACACAAACAAGATAACTTCTCACTTCAAGGACAGCAAGAATGCACACAGCCTATGGCAAGGCATTCAGGCAATCACAGACTACAAACCTGCACCACAAAGCTGCGAGAGCGACATCACTCTGCTCATCAACCTAAACAGTTTCTTTGCACGCTTTGAGGAACAGAACACCACCCGCCCACAGAAAACACCACCGTCTTCGCACGACCAGCCTCTGTGCCTGTCTGCTGCCAGCGTGAGGAGGGCACTCTCTGCCATCAACACCGGAAAGCAGAAAGACTGTGCAGAGGAGCTGAAAGATGTTTTTACATACATCTTTAACACCTCCCCAAGGCAAGCCATTGTGCCATCAAGCTTCAAAGCTGCCACCATCATACCTGTGCCAAAGAAATCCTCCCCATCCTGCTTCAACGACTATCGTCCGGTGGCACTGACACCCATCATCATGAAGTGCTTTGAACGACTAGTCCTGTCACACATAAAATCCATCCTGCCCCCCAGCCTGGACCCGTATCAGTTTGCCTACAGGGCAAAGCGATCCACAGACGACGCAATCTGCTCTGCCCTCCACCCGGTACTCACCCACCTGGACAAGAAAGACTCATATGTGAGAATGCTGTTCATAGACTTCAACTCAGCGTTCAACACCATAATACCCCAACAACTCACCTGCAAACTGGACAAACTGGGCCTCAGCATCTCACTCTGCAACTGGCTGCTGGATTTCCTCAGCCAGAGGCCTCAGGTGGTGTGTGTTGGCAACAACATCTCAGGCAGGATTACCCTGAGCACGGGGGCCACACAGGGTTGTGTGCTCAGGCCCCTCCTCTTCACCCTACTGACACACGACTGCACAGCAACCCACAGCTCCAACCACCTCGTGAAGTTTGCTGATGACACAACACTGGTGGGCCTCATCTCCAACGGCGACAAGACCCACTACAGGAAAGAAGTGGAGCTTCTGACCAGATGGTGCAAAGACAACAACCTCCTGCTAAACAGCAAGACCAAAGAGATGGTCGTCAGCTTCCAGAGAGGCCGCACCCAACACCCCCCACTGACCATCGATTGTGCTGCAGTGGAGAGGGTGAGCAGCACCAAGTTCCTGGGGGTGCACATTAGCGATGACCTCTCCTGGACCACCAACACTGCATCTCTGGCCAAGAAAGCACAGCGGCGTCTCTACTTCTTGCTCAAACTGAAGCGGGTAAGTGCCGCGCCATCCTGAACTCTCCCCCCTTCCCACCCGTGAAACTGCTGAACTCTCTCTCTCTCCCCTCCTCTCTCCCACATTCAGCCCCAGCCAGAAGAAAACACCTAGCTGGCCCCCCACCTAAACTCAAACTTTGCTCATGCACTTGCAAAATTTGCACAGACTTGCTGCTGCCATATTTATTTATAATTGTACTTCTATTGCACTAGCGATTACACCTAGAACTATAACAACTACCTCAAATGCACACAACTGGGACAACCACAGTCAGAGTTTTCTTGCTTTGTCTCGTACTTTTGGACTGTCTTGTCATATGCTGCTACTTATGTCTTGTCTTGGGGTAATCTTGCCATACCTGGTTTTTCGTATTTAGTTTTTTGTTTTAGTTATTAGTTTAGCAATATTAGGCAAAGTAGATCAAATATACTGCACTTTACATTCTTTCTATAGATAAGAATCTAGTTTTTAGGATTGTCTCGTCTTGCGCACCTGCACTTTGTTATTGTACATGTAAAACGCAGAGGATAGTGTTGTTCGTTCCCGTTCATCCGGTGGCCGTAGACACAAGATACGGGGGAAACCTCATTTCCAGGGCCGGATTTGCCCGTCCGGGTAAATAGCCCTCGCAGGACGGCTCGAAGCGGTGCTCGAAGCGGTGCTCGACTCGGTACAAACGGCAGCGGGAAGGCAGCGCCGGTCTGAACCGTCACTTTTATTTTTGTAAATACAACAGAGGACTGTACAGCACTTCCACAGATTTTTTTTTGTATGTCAACACGTTTTTCTGAGAAACAGCTCTCTCTCTCTCTGCGCATGCGTCCTCTTTTCTTCACATTCTCCTTCGTCTCTCTCGCGTGATCAGCCACTCTCTCTCTCTCTCTCTCTCTCTCTCTCTCTCTCTCTCTCTCTCTCTCTCTCTATGCAACAATAGTGAGAAACGCAATTTCGATTCCTTTGTATGTTAAGCACATGTGAAGAAATTGACAATAAACTTGACTTTGACACGTTGATCTTTAGAATTAAGATAACCAAATATTTTACTTCGCTTTTTATGGGCTTGTTATTCAATTTTACACAATTGTTAATAGCTAAAAGTTGACACTTGTTAATATTCATGCTTGAAAACTACGTGGCAAAGGCAATATTGGCTGAAAGACGCAATCCGTGCGTGACGTCACGCCGCGTCTCAAGACTGGAGATGCATGGCTTTGAGCAACGTGACGGTGTCGCCCAAATGAATCAATGATAAGCGAACGGAGCATGCGGCTCAATGACGTAGTTTTTGTAGCATAACTCAAATTTATCAACGTGTGTTGAATCGGAAAAGACGTCTTTTGCGTCACTATAACATTGTTTCATAAAACATTCAATTGTGCAAACGTTGCGCGTTGTTTTGATTCAGTGCGCGAACAAGCTGAAAGGCACGAAAACACGCTCGGTTGCTCGAAAGGCGTTTTTCTTTTATTGACTCGTTGCAGTAATTGCGTTGGCAGCTGTCATCAAATTTGGCCCATTGAGACGCAACCAAGAAAAAAGCCCGCCGCTGTCCTCAGTGCGTTGTGACGTCACAAACTCGTCAACTTCAAGAGCTTGTGTGGCGTCGGGGTCGGGCCCTTTGTTGCGCTCGCCTTTATTGGCCGGTGGTTCACGGGCGGCGGACACGCCGAATGCGACTCCGGTATCTTCCTACAAGTCAAAGTCGTTTTGTTTTGTTTTCTTTCTCCTTGCTGTAGCTGTGCTTTGGTTGGGGGAGGGGGGGCGGGCGGGAGGATGTTCGTGGCGGTGGGAAGCCGGCAGCTGTCCGATAACGAGCGCAGAGTTTTAGCCTTGCGGGCCGCGGGCCGTGCAGTCACCTTTGCTCAGCATCACGACTGGTAAGAAAACAACAAAAACCCATGTACTTTTTCACCTAGAAACAGTTTTTTTTCAAAGCATCTGGAATGCTATTATTCAATAATGGAATTCTAAGATAAAAAGTTTAATCGTTTTTTTTTTTTTTTGCGGACTTATTTCCACGAAAAAGCATTTGGTCTTACCTGAGCTGCCATTTTTAGTTGACACCAAACTGACTTTTTAAAAAAGGTATTATTTGCACTTAATAAAATGATCGTAGACAATATATGAACTTTTAGGCATTGTTAGAGGCATTTTGCCTCTAATATTTTTGGGTGGTGTAAGCATTTTGCCTAATACGTTTGAGAAGTCATTGTTCAATACACATTTCGTCATGATGCCATGGCGCATGCACAAGTCAAAACTCTGTGGCATGATGGGAAAAAATGCCACGCTTTAGCATTTGGCCTGCTAGCAATGTTGGTCTACAGCAGGCATGTCCAATCCCAGTCCTCGAGGGCCGCCTATCCAGTATGTTTTGGAGGTGTCTGTCCTCCTACCACACCTGATTCAAATGATCAGCTCATCAACAAGCTCAGCGGAAGCCTGACAACAAACCTGATCATTTGAACCAGCTGCATTGGATAACAGAAACATCAAAAACATGCAGGATAGGTGTCCCTCGAGGACCGGGTTTGGACACGGCTGGTCTACAGCAAGAGGCAAAATGGCTTTTTTAAACGTATCAATTGCAATTGCAAGTACATTTAGATGTAATTATAGTGTCAATTTTGAAAACATAGCATTGATTCCAACATGAAACTGGGTATATACTTGCTTGCACATAAAAATACTTTTTTTTTTTTTTTTTTTTTTTTTTTTTTTGCTGGGGGAAGCAGTTTGCCCACTACTTTTTGACCCCCCCCCCCCCCACCCCACACACACACACACACACACACACACACAGTGCCATGGCTGCATGCACAAGTCAATACCCCGTGACATGATGGGGAAAAAAATGCCACTTTAGCTTTTGGTCTACAAGCAATTTTAGTCGACAGCAAGTGGCAAAAAGGGGGTTTAAAGGTAGTAAATGCACATAAAAATGATCATTGAAAAAATATGAACTGTATCAATGCATGTATGTATGAAATGTAAATGTTTTGACTTGTGTATTTTTTTTACCCACGACGCCATAGCGCATGCACACGTCAATACTCCGTGGCATGATGGACAAAAATGCCACGTTTTAGCATCTGGCTTGCAAGCATGTTGGAAAAATGACAAGTACATTTGAAAGAGTTGTCCATGTCACGCTAGGTGAAGACAACTGCTAGCCAGCACGTGCAACGGATGAAAAAGATGAAAAAAAACTGAGCGAACGTTCTGATTGATGTCTGACGGTTGTGTTGCGGCGCAGGGGGGAGGCCAGGGAGGCGGTGCCTCTCCTGCCCGCCCTGGGCGCGCGTCCCTGGCAGGCCCTGCGCAGGACGCCAGAGCCGGCTGCCGCCTCGGCAACTCCGCTTCCGAGTCCTGGGCCGGCCTCCTCGTCAACTGCTGCTCGCAGGCCCGCCGCCCGCTGGAGCGCCAAGCCGCGCGCCGGCCCGCAAATTCAGTAAAATCCCACGCAAAGATCCTCACTGTTTGTGCTCACGGAAAGCCATTCCACAATGTATTCCATATTCATGGTCCGTGTCGGCTAATGGTTTGACTTGTAGTAACATGTCTCCGCTTGTTCGCTAACTCAGGGGTGTCAAACTCATTTTTATGTAGGCTGCATTGTGCTTATAGTTTGAATCAGACGGCCGCAGTGACAGTAAAGTTGAATACATTTGAAGTACAGTATGATTTTTGAATATTTAAACTAGAAATCAGGGGGCGATATAAATAGTAAAAAAATGAAAAATAAATAATAATAAATAAATAATTTTCCAGCCCAAGTCCGTGTTGACGCACTCTCGTTTGCCCTTTCCAGGTGAACACAGGGCAAATGAGAGTGCGTCAACGGATAGCATACAAGCAATCTCATTGGATACCAAGCTGTTAATCAAAGTGCTTTTACAAGCTCTGATTGGCTGGTTTTGTGGCACAAACGTAACGTGTGAGCAGAACTGAGCGAGCGCAGAGGACGACTCGAGCGAGCGAGAGCTTGATGTTGAGCAAACGCGATGTTGAGCGAGGGAGGGAGGGAGTAGTATCGCGAGCGAGAGCGAGATGTTGAGCAAGAGAGGGCTATCCCGAGCAAGCAAAAAGGAATTTTGAGCGAGCAATTTCTTTTTCTGTGTTCAAACTCCATCGGCGCACGCTCAAACTCTTATCATTACGCGCTCAATAGTTTTTTTCTTGTGCTGAAAATCTGTTTTCGCTCGCTCAGTTTGATTGTCTCCGCTCAAAATTTTTTTTTCGCGCGCTGGTAATTGTGGCACAAATATAATGCCATATTGACTAGTGCTTATATAATTTGAAGCCAAATGAGCACTGTAGTTATAACTGACCATTGGATAGCAGTGTTTCAACACTTTCAACACAGCTGTTACCTATGTGACTGAAGAATGCAAGTCAAATCTTTCAATGGCAGCACCTGTGTTTACATAGAAGTAGCACACAATATTCTTTCGGCTTTGAAAGATGAGTCAAAATGTTAAATATACTAGGCACTCTTTTCCAATAACGGCTGACACCGAAAGAGTTTAAAAAAAAGGATCAAAAGGAGGATTGGTAACAAAAATGCTTGTTGCTTCCCAAAACTGTTTTTAAGTTGAAGACAAGTTGCAAGTTTAGTAATTGTCATAATTAGCATTTTGAAGGCCTCATTCAATGACGTGGCAGGACCGATCTGGCCCCGGACCTTGAGTTTGGCACCCGTGCCATATCTTCTTTTTGTCCTTGCAAAGAGAGTTAGGTAGAAAATTAGTATGATTTGTCTCCACCTGTCCATGACTGTCAAGGGAGTTCTAGCACTACAAATTTTGTCCTTACGAGTTGACTAATCTATCACGCTGGTTGAAGGATACTCTTACTAGTCAGACTTCTTGACCAACTTAGCAAAAACATGCCAAGATACTTTGTTAGATAGTTGCATTTGTCTCTAGTATTCTAGCTTCAAGGATATCAGATCCATGTTCTCACAAGAGTTTACTCAATTATCGCACTTTGTGACCACTCTCTTCCCAGTTAGTTTCTTTACCAAAGAAACTTAACTTGTAAGACAGTCATTCAACGGCTGCAATAAATGAGAGCACTCATTTTCAAACTTATATAAAAAAAACAACACACTGAAGTGAAATCACAGTAGAGAAGTCTGAGCATGTGTAGTCGCTGCCACCATTTGCGAGCTCATCTGGTTCAGGAACAAAAATGTTGAGAATCTATTCCTTCAGTCCTTCAGTTTGTGGGACCTTTTTGGATGTTCAAAGTCCTTATCGCGAGACGTCATTATTTCAAGGAGGATTCCTAGTACATGGTACTTCTACTTACGAAATTAATTTTGTTCCAGAAGTAATTTGAGTATAATATGTGCAAAGAGAGACACCTTTTTAGGTCCTTTAATTTGTACGTTTTTATTTGACATTTCCAGTGATCCAGGAATGATTCACAAATCCACAGGAGCAATAATATTTACTTTGAGCATGTATGTGTACTTAAGTTTAGTTTGGGGTCATGAGAAGTGCTTCTTGTGTGATGTCTTTGCTAAAGTGCTAACAACTTCCTAAGAACGCACAAAGCGGTATGTTACATGGGTGTTTTGATGTGATTATGTACAACATTAGCCATCGCTAATGTCATTTCGATGTTTGTTGGTTCCACCGTGTAAATTGTTGGTGGGAAGTGTGGATGAAATGAGTAAAGATGAAAATGCAAAAAACTATCGTCTGGTTTGTGGGCAAGCCGGCATTTAATAAAAACGCATCCCAAAGTGTAACGAACATTGTAGACATCACAGGTTGTGATAACGTATTACATTCCAGTCATGTTGGTGCGAGCGCTGGTGTGTCGTGTCTCATATGCCAACAAAGGCACTTGGAGACAATATTTTTAAGCCAAGGCGATTTCGTAAGCTGAATTTTTTTTGGGAAAAAGAGGCTTTGGTAAGTAGAGGTACCACTGTAGTGTAGCTCATGTACAGATTTTCTATTAGCCCGGCGCTTAATCATCTTGCTAGTGAGCACAAAAAAGCCTAGCCATGTACTGTACTAGCACGATATGGAATGAAGAAACGTGTGTGTGTGTGTGTGTGTGTGTGTGTGTGCGTGTGCGTGTGTGTGTGCGTGCATGCAGAAATGTGACATCTTCGGTCAAGCTGGGCTGCGATCTGGATCTGGAGTTCATCGCTCGCAATTCCTGGAACGTGCAGCATCTGTCAACGGTATCACAAGGCGTGTCAAAACTCCTTAGCGACAAGCTAAGCTAGCGTTCACTGATGGCAAAAAGCGCGTCGTCAAGTTGAGCTGCAAAGACTAGCGCAAAATGAGTTTGACCCTGAAAATCACCTTTTTGCTAGCATGGTTACCTACGAGCGCCACGTTGTTTGCCATGAGTGCTTAGACGACGCAGAGATTTAGGCAAAAGAGCAGGGGACGAGCTAATGAAAAATGAAGCCAAAATTAAGAAAAAAACGTAGAATTGTTTTAAGACTGGGTGGATTTGTCAATATTGTCAAGTTCAGTCAACCTATAGAAGACAAGAGCCTTGGACTCTTTTACTTGCGAGGAGAACAGACATTGTCTGATCTCGTCTACCTGCCTGTATACCTGCTTCCATGCATCACACAATCAGCTTCCCCTGCCTCTCGTGTCATTCAGCTGTTTTGCATTACCCTAAGTTAGAATGAAGTGTATTTAAGTGGCGGTCTAGTTCTGTTTGGTTTTCGGGTCAATGCTGTCTCCTCGCTGTCTAGCTGTTATCTTTCCAAAGAAGCATCACCTTTCCATTCCTTGCTGCCTCCAGTGAGTTTGTTTCCATTTAGAGTATTTATGTTGTACTTTGTATTATTTTTTTGTTCCTCCTCATCTGTCTCAGCTTTTTTTTACTAACCCATCTTTGTTTGAGCCTAATCCCTCTCAGTTCCTGCATTTTTGGTTCCATTTTTCCCACACAACTGCAGTCACCATGCCAAGACAAGACATCCTCTAGTGGTATCAACATAACCAATCAGTTTGTGATAGTGGGGATGTAGGTGTGACTCCTTACACTCCAAGACAAGACGACATCTAGTGTTGTCAACATAACCAATCAGTTTGTGATAGTGGGGATGTAGGTGTGACTCCTTACACTAAGTCCATGCAACCACTGCTACCCTCTTTCCCATGACGACCGACCCCATTCCGTCCATTCCTGTGGTCAGGTCGCAGCGCCTGCTTTCTTACAGCTGCAGGAAACGCTTCGTCTCCTCACTCTTTTCTTCACAAACAGCACCAACAGAAAATATGTCTAAATCTACCAATATACAAATTGCAAAAAACATATGGGATAACCTATACAATTATTCTAACAAGTTACCGGTAAATCCTTTGCGGGCACTCACTGTTGTCCTTGCAGGAAGAATGTGGTAAATGGGCTTATGTAGCGCTTTTCTACCTTAGATACTAAAGTGCTTTACACTAACTCGTCGTTTACCTACTGATGACGCAGCATCAGGAGCAACTGGGGGTTCACCATCTTGCTCAAGGACACTTAGACTTGGTCTTGTTGATCGTGGGATAGAACACACAGCCTTTCGGCTGGGAGATGACCTCTCTACCACCGAGCCATGCCGCCCCCGTGGTACTGCAAATGTTGACCTTGTTTGTTTTTCACTCGGCCAGGTCTTCAAATCACTGGTCATGAAGATCCGCAAGCCCCAGACCACGGCCAGGGTCTTCCAGTCTGGAATCCTTTTCTGCACAGGAGCCAAGAGGTGTGTATGTGTGAGTGCATACGTCCTTCGGCCCCACATGTGGTGCCAACATTTGTCGTCCCGCAGCGAGGGCGAGTCTCGTGTGGCTGCCAGGAAGTTCGCCTTCAAAATCCTCAAGCTGGGCTACCCAGTGCGCTTCCTGGATTTCAAGGTGCTCAATATCGGAGGCACGTGCAAGACCTTCCCCATCAACTTGGAGGATCTCTTCTTGGCCCACCAGGAGAACTGCAGGTCAGCTCATTTGCATGCTTTACAAAATTGTCTCACAGGCCGTAAACGGCCAGAAACTGCCCGCCGTTCGTATGTTTGACACCTTGCATTTCCTTTGATATTAAATTCCTTTAATGTAAAGATCAAAATACGCACAAGGGTTACATACGAATATAGTCCAACCATAACAAGAGTTAGCTAGCTTTATACTAACATGTGAAATGAAACGCTTCGGATAGCCTAGTGGGATATCTACTCTGGTCATTTTGGTTTGCATTTTTTTTCCAGTTACGAACCAGAGCTGTTCCCCGCGCTCCAGTACAACTTTCGGCCCGGCATGACAGCGTCCGTCTTTTCTTCGGGCTCCGTCTCGCTGGTCGGTAAGTAGGAGGCATAGATCGACGGAGGTCAAAGGAGGTCAAGTCACATTTGCGCAGAAAAGCAAATGGATGGACGGCCGGGTTCCCGTCCAATACCATCCCAACGGCCTCTTGACGAATCGCTTACTTGTGACTACAAAAACAAACAAAAAAATGTGGGAGATTCCACCACATCCGCCAAGCTCCATTTGCCCGTTCCATATCATGACACACCCATGTTAATGAAAATTCCACAGCATTCGCCACAGTCCGCCGTGGTCTGTCAACTTCACGCAAGAATTGAAAAATCTGGTCTGCCGCGCACGCCGCCGAGTCAATTCCACAACTCAGGGAGCACCAAACAGGAAAAAGAACATGGTCTACATCCGGTTACATAGGCAAAATTGTAGTCTACTTTGCTGGCTGATTGAATGAAGCCAAAAGCGAGTGCAAGGTTCTGCTCGTCTGTGCCATTGCCATCGAGACAACAGGAGCAAACACTTTCCTCCTGTTAATTGTCACTAACGTGCGTACAAATATATATTACTGTTTCAAATTCAAATCAAATCTAATTTTATTTCTATAGCCCTAAATCATTGAAGTCTCAAAGGGCTTAACAGGTGAAAAGAGATCGAGGCTTCTTTTGCAAAAAAGAAGTCGTACAGAGACTTCTTTTCGTTATAAGTACACAACAGCATCCTCTGCTCAAAGCTCCCAGAAGGGTGAGGAAAAACTCAAAAACCCCATTTTGGTGGAAAATCAGAAACCTTCAGAATGGACCACAGGTGGTAGGAGCCCCCATCCAGGCTCAACAGATTGAAGTGAATGCTGCGTGTACCAAATACAAATACAGATACACAATACAGATTACAGAAACATATTGTGCCATACTAGGCAGGAAACGTCCAGTGCACAGATGTCTTCACAGCATGCAAAGCCATTGGGCAGGAACCTCCCCACAGCTCAGCCAGGTGGACCGTAGGTGGTCGATGTCATTACCCGTGATGGTTGGTCAGCACAGGGCCAAATGAAGGTGTTCAAATCATCTTTCACCATCTAGGTGAAAGGGGCAGTAAAAAGAAAGCTGCAGACAGACCCATTAACTAAATGCTTGCGAGTATAAATGTGTTTTTAGAGATTTATAGAATTCTACTGAGGTGGCTACGCGAACTTCCATAGGTAGGTCATTCCAGAGTACTGGCATACGAATGGAAAAATTCCCCACACATCCTGTAGACTTTTTAGCCCGCGGGGTTGAAACAAACCGGCATTTTGTGACCGAAGATGTCAGGACGGAACATATGGTGATACTAACAGAAAGAAGAAAGCTGCAGACAGATCATTTACTAAATGCTTGCGAGGATAAATGTGTTTTTAGATGGGATTTAAAGATTTCTACCGAGGTGGCTGTGCAAACTTCGATGGTAGGGCCTTCCAGAGTAATGGCACGCGAATGAAAAAAGCCCTTGATCCCGAGTTTTCAGCCCGCGGGGTCAAACAAACTGACATTTTGTGACCAAAGTTGTCGGGATGGAACATAAGGTGATACTACGGAACATATTGTGATCCTAAGTGAACAAGATAGGAAGGAGCTAAAATCACATCTCAGGTGTATTGGAAGCGAATGCAAGTCAGCTAGTATCAAGAGAAATATGAACTTTCTCAAGAGTCTCGCTGCTATATTTTGTACAGACAGCAGACTTGATGCAGGACATAGGAAGCCCAGAAAACGTTAAAATAGTCAAGTTAAAATAGTCAAGGTGTGACATAACATGCATGAATTAATGTTTCAGCATCACTAGGAGACAGAATAGGGTGAATTTTAGTGTGTCGCGATTCAATTCACAAAGTTAAAACAAATGTATGCACGTATTCACCCAATGTAAACGAAGCATGTGTAACATTTAGTATACATTTATTGACATGTTTTCTTTGAATTAGTGTGTTACTGCGTTTGCGCGCGCAAGAAGAGGACAAGAGCTAGACTCGCACTGAAAGAGGAAAAAAAGATTTGACCACACATTAAGCACGGCATTCTTGGCTTCACAGTGAATGAGACCCGTGTAGAATTGACCCGAGAAACCCTTTTCAGGCTTATGCAATGAAGATAACTAGGGGCGTCACTAGACCTAAAACTGTATTGGGGCACAACTGGGGCACAAAAATTCATGAGCGCATGCAAAGTGCTCGAAAAAACATTCAGCACTTCCATCTATCCATTATTTATAGCCGCTTATCCAACAAGGGTTGTGAGCTCGTTGCTTGCTGTTGCCTATCCCAGCTGTCGACGTGCAGTAGGCGGGGCACCCACTGGACTGGTTGCCAGCCAATTGAAACCACCTAGAGTGTCCAATACACCTTCCAAGCATGTTTTTGGAGTGTGGCAGGAAGTGCACGGAGAGAACCCACACTGGGTCGAGAAGAACATGTACACTCCAGACAGGCCTGACCTGGCTGGTTTTGAACTGAGACTCCGAGGTGGACGTGCTAACCACTCTGCAACAAAAACCTGACATTTTTAGCAAAGTTTCTGGTGACAAGTAAAGAAATTATACTATATTTTCTGGCAACAAAACCATACATACTTTCACTAACTATTGTGACAAAACAGGATAATTTTAGTCAATGACAAATGAACTAGAAATCTCCCCCACTACTGTACAGCAAATTAACATGGTTTTCTTGATACAAGAAATAACAATAGCTAAATAAGCATAAACTCAAGATAGTTATGTTGCCTACCTAGATAGAACTTCACAAAACTCTTTCAATGCTTTATCCCTGCCATTGGAGAACATTTTTCTTGTCAGAAAGTTTCTGATTTCCATCTAGAAGTTAGTTTGAGCCAAATTAAAACCAAAATATAATTTAAATGTTTAAGGCTCAATTTACTGACTTTATCTGCCCATTTCCCTTCATCTTTCTCTTTTGCTCTCCCTTTTGCTTGATCACTCACTGACAATTAGGTTTTTTTTTAAAATTTCATTTATTTTTACTGGTGCACAAATTTTGTCCAAATAAATCCACCTCTCACACAAGTCCATGTGAGGTGCAATTTCCGGGTGAATGTAAAAAGCAATCTAATTGGAGAGCAAACAGTCAATCGATGTACTTTTGCTAGCTTTGATTGGCTGGCACTTGTGTGTGCCAAGCAGCGCACAGGGTGATTCCACCACATCCGCCATGCTCCGCTCCATTGTGCAACCATGACGACGGAAGCACAGTTTGCGTTCCCGTCCGCCTCAATGCGCCGCGCAGCGTCACACATTCCTAACATTCCTTGGGAAGTCAAACTACGCATGCGCGGGGATTATCAACTCAGTCGTTTGGGAAGTTTGCTTGGATATTATACTCAATTATATACTGTTATGTTGATTAATAAAACAAAAATAAATACAAAAAAAAGTTTGCTTGGAACATTCCGTGCATAAGGGCTTCTTGGGTCACCGAAGGCGAATCTACACGGGTCCCATTCACTGTGAAGCCGTGAACGCAGTTTTAAAACAGCAAGGCGTATCCCATGTTTTCAAATAGACGTATGCCGGTTTTCAGATTTGTCCGTGTTTTCAAATTTGTATCTGTGTTTTCAGATTCGTGTCGGTGTTTTCAGATTTGTATTCGTGTTTCAGATTTGCATTCATGTTTTACCACTCGTATGAGTACGACTCTCGCGAGACACGTGCGTGAATCTTTTGCACGCATGGATTTATGGCGTAAAATGGATGTCAAAGACATATCCCTGATTTCAGATTTGTATTTGTGTTTTCAAATTTGTATCCGTGTTTTACCCACACCAATACAAATCTGAAACACGCATACGTCTATTTGAAAACACGGATACACCTTTTTGACAGCGATTTTACTCCCTGTTACAGGGGCCAAAACGGAGGAGGAATTCTTTCGAGCCTTCGGCACGCTGGATGCCATCCTCACCAAATTCAGGAGGACGTGAGACCCGCCCACCTGTCCGCACTCGCCTGTTAGCATGTAGCATTAGCCATATATATATATATATATATATATATATATATATATATATATATATATATATATATATATATATATATATATATATATATATATATATATATATATATATATATTATAAAAATAATGTGTGTGTGTGTCATCACGTCAGCGCAGTCTCACTGGATTATAAGTACAAGTTGCATTGCGCACTGCTGTCTTCATGTAAGAATAAAAAGAAAGCATGTCCTGTTTACAGCAAATAAACTGACTAAATCTGAAAAATAAAAATTTAGCTTGCATACAATGGTATATATTTTTTTGCAGTTAAATGCGATAGATATGTCACGCTGAGGCATGCCGGTTAGAGGAGTGCGGGATGCGGAAAAGGCGAAACCAATAAAATGCAGGGCAGATTGGGTAGGCTTAAGTGGGGGTGATTTAATGACAAAAAAGGCTGGGTTGAAAGAAACGAAAAATACAAAGTACAACCAAAAACGCTAAACTGAAACTACTGGGGGGCAACAAGGAACGGGAGGCAGCACGGAAATGACTGGTACAAGGAGCATGAGATGAGGTAGCGGGGGAAAGACGAACAATGACCCGACAAGGGACGCGGCAAACTTTTTCCTGTGAGGGCCACATAACTTTTCCCTTCTCTGATGGGGGGCCGGTGTCAATTTGTAACAGAAAAAGTGTGACGATCGTAGGGGAGCTTAAAAAATTTTGTTTTCCAGAAAGCCACACATAACCAAATAACCCTTTCCAGGTTCTTTACAGAAAAAAAGTAAGGAAACAAATAACACTATTAATGAAATAAATAACTAAATAACCCTCTCTGAGTTCTTCACAGAAAAAACAGGAAATAAATAATAACTAAATAACTCTGGGTTCTTCATAGAAAAAAAAGCCATGGAACATTAACTTTCTGTTGTGCCATGCACAATCAACAGATAAAAGTTCAGCTCAGTTGTCAGAGCACCGCTGTTTGCAGCTCTCTCATCAACTTGCCTGTGAAAACCACAAAGGAAGCAGGTTGAGAAACGAAACTAAGTGCACCTACACAGCACAATACATTTCACTACCAGTATGGTTTTAAAGATGGATTTTATCCCAGTTGATTTTATTATGATTATATTTGTTTATGCTCAGAATGACTCAAGTCAGAAAAGTGAGCTTACCTATGTATGTTCATTAGTGTGAACTGTGGGCCTGCATCTGGCTGGTGAGTTGAATATCAGGTTTCATTCTAGTTACAGACAGTCTCAAGCACTGATGCAAATGTTCATCTGTCAATGTTGATCTCATCGGAGTTTTCAGCAGTTTCATGCGAGAAAAGGTTTTCTCGCAGATATACGTGCTGCCAAAAACTGTGGACATTTTCAGTGCGTGTTTTTTGATGTTTGGATATGTGTCATTTGGGAGGGCGGCATAGAAGTCAATGAGACTGTTTGGCTTGAATGCGTCTTTCAGAACATCACAGTTCTGTAACTCAGCCAACTCAAACTGATATGAAGGCTGGGCTTCATCAATGTCGGCAACAAAGGGGTTCTGAAAAAGACTGATATCTTTTGCATGAACATGTAGTTCACTGAATCGCACACCGAACTCCGCCTTCAGCATTTCCGGTGCTTCCACGCACTTTTCAGCTGGGAACGGGACCGCTGGGTTCTCTGTCGACAGGTTTTGGGTAGCAGGAAGATGGACGAAGTTGCGCTTTTTCACTTGTTCCAAAAGCAGCGCTAATTTCACCTCAAATGCTTTTATGTGTGAATGCATGTCGCAAATGAGTTTCCCCTCGCCTTGTAGCTGCAAGTTAAGGCTGTTAAGTATTTCTGTCACGTCTGTTAAAAATGCGAGGTGCCATTTCCATTCTGGGTCGATCAGCTCTGGGACCGATTTGTCTTTTAAATGAAGAAATGCGTTAATTTCGGGTAGCAGCTCGTAACAACGCCTTAACACTCTGCCCCGGCTCAGCCATTGGACCTCTGTGTAGTACAGCACACCTCCGTGCAAAGACTCCAGTTCAGACAGGAATTCTTGGAACTGCCTGTGTTTAAGTCCCTTTGCTCTGATGAAGTTTATGCACGACACCACAACCTTCATTACAGAATCCCACGTCAACACTTTGCAGCACAGTGCTTGCTGGTGAATTAGGCAGTGGACTCGTAACGGGGCGGCGAGACCCATTTTTTCCAACTCCCGGTTCATGCGTCCTATTAGACCGCGAGTTTCGCCCACCATGCTAGGAGCCCCGTCAGTCATGATGCTAGCTAGCTTTGACCAGTCCAGGTCCAACTTCTCCATGGTTTGGCACACTTTGTCAAAAATATCCTCTCCCGTTGTAGTCCCTTTGAGACTTTGGAGGGCTGCCAGCTCTTCGCATATCTCAAAGTTTGCGCTAATTCCACAAATAAAAATGAGCAGTTGCGCTGTGTCTTGCACGTCCGTGCTCTCATCCAGTGCTAATGAAAAATCAAATTCTTTCGTCTTCTGCTGCAGCTGGGCGTATACATTACTGCCGATTTCTTCAACGCGTCTGGTGATTGTACTCGCCGACAGACTTACGACATTAAACACATCTTTCTTCTCGGTACACACTTCCTCCGCGACAGCATCCATACATTTCTTAACAAACTCTCCGTCAGTGAAAGGCTTACCGCTGCTTGCTGGCCCGAACGGATGCCTGGTTCAGCTGAGCTTGGCATACAAATGTATTCTGCTGAGATAGTAGTCCACTTTTTAGCTTTGAGAGTTTGTCTGCTCGTATTTGGCCTTGCAAGCTACCGTACTTGTCTTTGTGACGGGATTCATAGTGTCGGCGAAGATTGTATTCTTTGAATACCGCCACCGTCTCTTGACAAATATGAGACAAACAGCCTTTTCTTTGCATTGAACAAAAAAATAATCGTTTGTCCACTGCAGGTTAAATACCCTGCATTCTGAATCAATTTTTCTCTTACTTAACCTTTTCGCCATTATTCCGTTCTCTCTTTGATGGGGCCGGGCCAAGGATTTTTTTTCTGGAGGCCAAAAAGGAAAAAAAATCCGATAGCGTCTCTGGTATTGTTCAGAGGGCCGGGCCAAATGTGCTGACGGGCCGTATCCGGCCCGCGGGCCGTAGTTTGGTGACCCCTGCTCTAGGCGGACCTTCCATGAGAGGCACTGTTCTAAACGGATATTCTATAGCAGATGACAAGTTTTCAGCTATATATTTTTAGCTCAGTGTTTAAAAGCAATGTTTTCTACGAAAGGGAAAGTTTCAGCAAAGTTTCTGTAATTATTAGTTTTTCTGTTTTTGGGGTGTTTTAGAGAAATGTGACACAAGGTTAGGGTTAGTGAGTTATTCAAAGAATGATCATTTTCAACTAAAAGAGCGCAGTCCCAAAATACCTTGCTGTTCATGCTGACTCAATTGAACACAAGCTGTGCAGTTTGAAAGCGGGCTCTTGCTCGAATGGAACAACGTTGATGAAAGTTTTGTGAAGTCAAGTTCCTCCAGAAAGCCGGGAAGCTGACGTGGTCCATCGCTGGACAAGCAGGCCCGGTTACGTACAGCTCCTTTATGAACCTGACACTACCGTTTTCCAGGGCGTAGAGCGTTAATTATCCGTTGCCAAGGCGACATGCACTCCATGCTGGTTCCTTTTTTAGCCATGGGAAACGCTTTGCCCACTGGACAGATGCCTCCAAAGCCCTCCTAAGAGGTTAAGTGCCACCAGTGTTCAGGCTGAAGAAGGGGATGGTGAATGACACTTACATTTCCCTATTTTTCACCAGTCACTCTTTTTTCAATATTGCTCCAATTGTATGAAATGTCTTTATTGAGTTTAAGTCACACCTGCTGGCTTCAAAATAGAAGAAAACATTATCCAGGTAATTTATTCTTTGATTGAGAATTTACATTTGTTGAGCTGACTAATACGTTAGATTGGATTACTCTAACTGGCTCTGATGGACTCTTTCATCCTTTTTGGTGCTTATTGTGTGAAGGTGAAACCTTCACACATATGTTATTCCTTGACTTTATTATTATTATTATTGTGTGAAGGTGGAACCTTCACACATGTTATTCTAGCGCTTTATAGTGTGAAGGTTACACCTTCACACATATGTTATTCCTTGACTTTATTATTGTGTGAAGGTTACACCTTCACACATATGTTATTGTGCTCGGCCATTTTCTTTATTATTGTGTGAAAGTGAAACCACACATGTTATTCCTTGACTTTATTATTAATGTGTGAAGGTGGAACCTTCACACATATGTTATTCTACCGCTTTATTATTATTATTATTGTGTGAAGGTGAAACCTTCACTCTTATGTTTTTCTCCACCTTTATTGTGTGAAGGTGAAACCTTCACACATTAATAATAAAGTCAAGGAATAACGTGTGGTTTCACTTGTTTTTCTCCACCTTTATTATTATTATTGTGTGAAGGTGAAACCTTCACACTTATGTTTTTCTCCACCTTTATTATTGTGTGAAGGTGAAACCTTCATGCTTGCGTTTTTCCCCACCTTTATTATTGTTGTGTGAAGGTGAAACCTTCACACTTATGTTTTTCTCCACCTTTATTATTGTGTGAAGGTGAAACCTTCATGCTTGCGTTTTTCCCCACCTTTATTATTGTTGTGTGAAGGTGAAACCTTCACACTTATGTTTTTCTCCACCTTTATTATTGTGTGAAGGTGAAACCTTCATGCTTGCGTTTTTCCCCACCTTTATTATTGTTGTGTGAAGGTGAAACCTTCACACTTATGTTTTTCTCCACCTTTATTATGATTATTGTGTGAAGGTGAAACCTTCACACTTATGTTTTTCTCCACCTTTATTATTGTGTGAAGGTGAAATCTTCACACTTATGTTTTTCTCCACCTTTATTATTGTGTGAAGGTGAAACCTTCACACTTATGTTCTTCTCCACCTTTATTATTGTGTGAAGGTGAAACCTTCACACATATGTTATTCCTTGACTTTATTGTGTGAAGGTGAAACCTTCACACACGTTATTCCTTGACTTTATTGTGTGAAGGTGAAACCTTCACACATATGTTATTCCTTGACTTTATTATTGTGTGAAGGTGAAACCTTCATGCTTGCGTTTTTGCCCACCTTTATTATTGTTCAGTACATTCTTATTCCACTTATTCCCATTCGGTGCGCGTGTATTTTTATAATTCCAATTATTCATAGATTTCCCACAATTCCCTGTTTTCCACGCCAAAAATGCCATTGACTTACATTGGGTGATTTTTCATTTCAATATAACATCTTTTACATTTCATATTTTCAAAATTTAACTAATTCAGCTTGCCTTAGGGATCATTCTCATCATTCCAGTATTTCATAGTTTCCAATAATTTCCCATAATTCCAAATTTTTCCCACCTTCAATATTTCATAATGCATTTCCAATGGGAGGGCTTCCCATTCATTCTCAATGGGACAATTAACATTTCACATTTTGATGTTTCCCATTTCATATTCATAACATTGAACTTATTCATTCCACCTTATAGCTCATTCCCAACAATTCAATATATCAAAATTATTAATAATTTCCCATAATTCCATATTTTTCACCTATAACAATTTGTTATTCATTCCCAAAGGCAGATTTTACTTTTCCTATTTGAAGCTTCCTCATTTTGAATTCAATTCATTCAGCTAATTCATTTCACATTGTCATCATTACACATATTCACACAAACCAGTAATTCATAACAATATTAATAAATTTACCCATAATTCCTCATTCCCATTTTCCTCACCAAAACTTTGTAACCTTCTATCTTGGCCATTCCTTCTCCGATTCCCACCGTTCCAACTTCAATCGATTCCCCCAGTTCTTGCCATTCCATGGTGGTATCCATTTTCCTTTTCCCAGAAATAAAAAAATACCCACAATTCCACTTTTTCAGTTTTTCCCTTATATCTTTGCCATTCCTTCTCCGATTTCCACCATTCCAACTTTAATCGATTCCCCTGATGCCCGCCATTCCATTCGTGTATCCATTTCCCTCTTCCCATAATTCAAAATATTCCCACAATTCCACATACTGTACCTTTTAATGAACCAATTCATTTTCAATGAGGTCATTCATTGTGTTGGGGTTTGGCCTTTATGGACTACTGTTTAGGTAGACAAAGTATTCCATTTCCCATGGGGTCATCAGGTGGCCATTTTAGACACTTGGCTACATACACTGAGACTCCATATCCCATCAACCCTCAGGGGCGGCCATCTTGAATATCTGATCAGACATCTCATGAGCGCTCAGCCCAACTTCCACCCAGGATGGCAGCCATCTTGGTTAACTCAGAACAATAAAAACGACTCTCTCCAAATGTTGAACATCCAAACTATGAAATATAATCCCCCAAAATTCAGAATTTGTTCTTTGAGTGTACTTTTTTTCTTCCTTTTTGAAATGTTGTGATATTTTACAAAATTCAAAGAATTGTTGTTTTTTTCACTTAATGACTACAGGTGTTTGTCCGATTCAGTCCGATTCAGCGTTTAACCGTTCATCTTGACCCTGCCAATGACCTCCGGCTGTCATTTACCCAGAATGCATCTTTTTTGCATAAGTAATAGCCCCCTAAAACTCGCGAAAAATCAGATTTTTTATGTTTCCTCTTGTGATATCTCCATTTGCGTCCGAACTATACTCGTCGTTCCAACTTTAGGTGTTTCCCATTATGGGTTAGATTGCCAAGAACACTCTCGCACCAAACATTTCAAGTTTTTCCCATTTTTTACCCATAATTCCTCAGTTAACTCTTCTTGCCAAAACATTGTAACCTTCTGTCTTTGCCATTCTTCATCCGATTCCCACCGTTCCAACTTTAATCGATTCCATTCATCCCCACCAATTCATTGGTGTATTCATTTACCTCTTACCAGGAATGAAAATTTACCCACAATTCCATACACTGTACCTTTAATGAACCAATTCATTTTCAATGAGGTCATTCATTGTGTGGCCGTTTGGCCTTCATGGACTACTGTTTAGGTAGACAAAGTACTCCATTTCCCATGGGGTTGTCAGGTGGCCATCTTGGACACTTGACTACATACACAGAATCCATTTCCCATCAACCCTCAGGGGCGGCCATCTTGGATTTCTGATCAAACATCGCATTCAGTTTTTCCCTTCTATCTTTGCCAATCTTAATCCGATTCTGACCGTTCCAACTTGAATCAAATTCCCCGATGCCCGCCATTCCAATTTTACCCACATTTAAAAAATTACCCACAATTCCACATACTGTACCTTTAATGAACCAATTCATTTTCAATGAGGTCATTCATTGTGTAGGCGCTTGGCCTTCATGGACTACTGTTTAGGTAGACAAAGTACTCCATTTCCCATGGGGTCGTCAGGTTGCCATCTTGGACACTTGACTACATACACTGAGACTCCATTTAACATCGACCATCAGGGGCGGCCATCTTGGATATCTGATCAGACATCTCATTCAGTTTTTCCCTTCTATCTTTGCCAGTCTTAATCCGATTCCGACCGTTCCAATTTTAATCGATTCCCCCAATGCCCGCCATTCCATTTTTACCCATTATTAAAAATTTACCCACAATTCCACTTTTTTACTTTTTCCCTTATACAATTGCCATTCTTCATCCGATTGCAACCGTTCGAAATTTAATCGATTCATCCAATTCCCCCCATTCAATGGTGGTTTGAATTTTCCTCTTTCCAGAGTTCAAAAATTACCCACAATTCCACTTATTCAGTTTTTCCCTTCGATCTTTGCCATTCTCCGTCGAATTCCAACCGTTCCAATTTTAATTGATTCCCCCAAATCCTGCCATTTCATGGTTATATCCATTTTCTTCTTCCCAGAATTCAAAATTTACCCACAATTCCACTTTTTCAGTTTTTCCCTTCTGTCTTTGCCATTTGTTTTCTGATTCCGACAGTTCCAACTTTAATCGATTCCCACAATTCCCGCCATTCCACATCATTAAAAACCTCTCCCTTCAGGTGTTTCACCTTCACACGCAATTTCTTCAGGAATTGCACATATTCTAGTATTAGTAACGTCATTTTGTCAGTTTGTCATAGTTTGTATTTTTAACAAGAATCGATAGCATTTCAGCTGCTGCAATAAAAAGTAAGGGAGAGATAGGGCATCCTTGTTTTATACCTTTGCTAATTGAGTATCTTGGACACGTACCCTATGGTAAAATGACTGTGCTATTTGTATCCTTATAGATTAATCTAATTATATTTATAAACTTTTCTCCAAAACCAAATAATCCTAATGTCCTAAATATAAAATTATGTTCAATTGTGTCAAATGCTTTAAAAAAAATCCAGAAATAAAATGAAACCCTCATCTTCAATTAAATAGTTTTAGTCCAATAAATCAAATATCAATCGTAAATTATTATGGATTGATCTTCCTTTTATAAATCCAGATTGAGTATCTGAGATAACTTGAGTCATGCCCGATTTCAATCTGTTTGCATATATATGAGTTAAAATTTTGTAATCATTATTGAGCAATGTAATAGGTCTAAGATTGTCAATAAGTCTGGAATCTTTACTATGTTTAGGGATCAATGTAATGCCTTGCTTCATTGTAGTTGGAAGAGTGAGGGAATTAGATAATTCTTTTAACATATGAAAAAACAGATCTTTTATATGATCCCAGAAATGTCTATAGAAATTACTTGTCAAACCATCCGATCCAGGAGATTTATTCAATGCTAAGCAGTTCATAGCTTTTTACACTTCTGCCATGCTAATATCCGCCTCGCACACTTTTTTGAAACATTCATCAATTCTGGGGATCCAAAACTTAACATGTTCAAAAAACCTATCAGCGTCTGTTGGTGAAAAAGAGGACGTATACAATTTACTGTAAAATTTGAAAATCTCTTTTGAAATTAAATCTGGATTAGTACATTCTTGGTCATCTATCAGTAAGGTTCTAATAGCATTCCGTTCTTGCCTCTTTTTCTCCAATCTACAAAAATATGCTGAGCTCTTCTCGCCGTCTTCGACCCATTTTGCCCTTGATCGGATGTATGCTCCTTTAGCTTTAGAAATGTAGATATTATCTAACGAAGATTGCAAAAGTAAAAGTTTTTATCTGTTATCCTCACTGATCGAAGTTGTACTGCAAATTCTATTAATTTCTTTGATGATTTCAATCTGCTTGGCTTTACTCTTTTTACTAAGCGATTTACTCTTTGAGATAGAAATCTGACGTACTTTATACTTCAAATATTTCCATTTTCCACTGTAAGACTCAATGCTAGTGACAGATGTCACATTGCGTATCATAGCAATAACTTCCTGGCAGAAAGGTTCATTTTCCAGTAAACATGAATTAAATTTCCAATACCCCTTTTTGAAACCCGTTTTTGATGACCTAAAACTGAGCTGAATCATACGATGATCTGTCAAAGGTGCTGCCGACATGGAAACCTTGGATTCAAGCCCCTGGCTAACATCGGATACCAACCAAATATCAATTCTGGATTTACTTGATCCATTAGGTTTGTACCACGTAAACATTTGAGAGTCCGGATTATCGACACGCCACTTGTCTTTCAGATTGAACGCCCCGCAAAATTCAAGTAAAGTAGAAAAATGACTTTGGTACTTGGAGGGATATCTATCTAGCCACTCATCCATAACCGTATTAAAATCGCCACCAAAAACAAGGTTATTGGTCGGGTATTTTTAACAGAGATTATTCACAGACTGTTACTTCAGAAAATATTTTTTTGGTCTGGTTAAGGCTTTTGTATCCATAAATGTTCTCCAGAATGAGAAAATCCTCATTCGACTCCAAAACACAAATTATCCAGTGACCTAAAGGATCCCTCTGTGTGTACAAGATTTTCCCTGGGAAGTTATTCGGCAATATCGGAAGTCAGTGATGTCCTGTTGATAGTCTGTTCACCGTGCGGTCGTGCAGTCGTTGAAGTTTGCCATTTAAGTTTAAGTACAGAGTTCATGACAAAATAAGTTTTCTATGTTATCTATTGTATTTGTTTTGAAGCTGTTAATTGTATGTCTGTTTCGCGTCCTTATTTATGTTCGTAAAGAATCGCGGTATTAGATCTATACTACTGTTGGAATGTGTGCCATTGTTGTTGGCCGCTAGAGGTCTTCACAGACCACATAAATATTTGGGGAGTTTTCAATGGTGGTCTAATTAGAATGTTAAAACTGATTGTGGCAGTGTGACACGTATCCTTGAAGTTGTCATTTAAGTGCCATTTATTTGTGTTGTATTGAAGTTAAAGTGGTCATTTATATTCAGTTGCATGTTAAGGCTTCAATATTATTCCAATTACTTATATGTATAATTTACCCATTATAGTCCATACTTATCTTTATTATTTGATATTTCAGACTCTGCATATGCCGATAAATCCTCGCTTCTGTATGTTTATCCCCATTATCATCATTTCACCATTTCAACTGTTTGAGTAAAGATCCTTTCAACGAACCGTTATCCCTGTATCCTTACCAATACACCGTCCTGTAGACACCTTAAAAGAGCCAGCAACCCAACTCCTCCCCAACAGTTAATGTCACCGTGGATCAGCTTAATTCAGCTTAATTAATCGTGGCAGCCAATATTATGATCATGATTAAAACTCTGGAATGTTCTTAATTTTGACTCAGTTATGCTGATGGATAAGACTAATTTAGAAATATTTTTATAAATAATAGTCTGCAATGATTTTTTTATATTTTATGATTAATGTGTCGCTAATTATATTCTTCAGAGCGCTGAGATGAGTGGAGCACCTAAACAGCTCCTACTGCACATAAGGCAATTGTTCAAGAGCCAAAGTTTGTAATTGATTGTTTTTCCAGTCCAATGTCACTTGTTAAGTTGAAACTTCCAGATAAGAAAAGTGTGTTGGATCTGTATGAGCTAAAGAAGCCCACAGGCAAAAGAGTGATGCAAATGCTTGAAGCAACAAAGATGGTGCTCTCTCAAAGAGAACAAGCAACTCTAAACCATCTCCAACATTCCATAAAAAATGCTGATTAATCAAAAGCAGAGAAGTTCCTGCTCTTCTGCACAGGTTCTTCAGTTATATGTGTTGAGAAAATTATGGTTAGCTTTAATGCTGAAACTGGACTCAACAGAAGGCCTGTTGTGCATACCTGTGTCGCTACACTCGATCTGCCATGTACATATAGTTCCTACCCAGAGTTTCGCACAAAGTTTGATAACATTCTGTCCAGCAATTACCTGGAGATGGACATCATTTAAACTTGACAGCAAGCTTGATCAGGCCAAATAGTAGCCCTCTCTGTCTCTCTTCCCTTTATGCTCTTTCAATACATTCTCTGTCTCTGCTCCTTTCATGTTTTTCTGTCCTCTCTGCTGCTCTTCACTTTTGCTGCCTCTCTCCTCCCTCAGTGTTTTTCTCGTCTCCCCCGCCATCTTTCTTGTCTCTTTCCTCACATCTCCATGCCTCGCATCTGTCTTTTTGTCTCAGCATCATGATCATTTGAACTTGAGAGCAAGCTTGATCAGGTCAAACAACAACAGGCGTTATTAAATGGTTGATTTGATTTGATTAATTTTTATTTGTCTGTTTTTGTTGCCATTTAAGCAGCCGATGCACTAAACATAGTGCTACACAGTCCTTAATTTATATCAGCCTGTAATAGTATTTTTCCGTTGGCGAAATAGAACATTGTTGATTTTGTTGATACATTAGGTGCACACTTTATATTGATTTTATAGTTTGAATTATACTTTGAAAATTAAAAAAGCATTAATTTTCAATTGTTCCAAAAAGCATATTGGGGTAATTTCCTAGTTGTCCATCTAATTGTAATGTAATTTGTTAATTACATTTGGTATAAGTTATTCCAGTTGATTGCACATTCATAAACATTCTGAAACTCAATGTTGAGATACCAATGAACGAACATTCCTGTTTATAAAATGTCTAAGCTAATTTTTACCTTTGTGAGATGGCCTTCAGAATAATTGTATTATTTTCATTATAATGCTTTAATTCACTGCAGGAACTTCTGTTGAATGTGATTTCATTTTGCCACAAAGTGACATATAAATACTCTAGTGCAGTGGTCCCCAACCCCCGGTCCGTGGATCAAGTGGTACCGGGCCGCATGGGCTGCACACGAAATAATGTTTTGGAGATGATTTAGTTTAATGGTATGCGTGCACCGAACGCCAACGAGGTGAACAAGCGGAGCGTTTTGTATTGTACTCAATGGAGTTCGCGTGACTGGGCGCGAATGCACGTCGGGCGACGCGATGGACGCGAATGGAGCGACGCAAATGGCCGCGCGCGGTCATGAGAAGCGATTTTCGGGTGAAGTTATTTTTTATTTACTTTTCCGCGTTTCGAGTCGCCACAGCCAATCACCTTCGGGAACACTCAACGGCTTAAGCAGGGGGCAAAAATGATTCATGGCGGCCGCTTTGTAGTCACCGGGAGCGATCCAACACGGCCAGCTGAGCTTTCAATACGAAACACAGCCAAGCAAGAGCCCTCACCTGGCTTGTCGAAAGGCGGAAGCGAGAACTTGCGACAACTGGTATGTGCAGCGTTTGCTTCACTTAACAGCTGTTGAACCGCAGTTACTGTGCTAAGCTAACGATACCGCAGCACTGTCAGCACAATATTTAGTACGGTCTCGGCCACTCGATTGCGACATTGAAACTTTTATTTTTTGGCAGGCGAGTATTGCCGCAAAGAATAAAGGTGCTGTCGGTGAAAATATTGGGTCTGTCACATCCCAGAAAAGTGAAAGTTCTCAGCAATGCTCTTTTTTCCCGATCTACCGTGAAGTGCACAGCAAGCTCGCCCCCCACCCTTCTCCTATCGCGATTAAAAAGAAATTGGACAAAAAGTCCATACCATACCCCGTCCATACGTTTGTGATGTGGTTTTTACCGGGCCGCGGTGATCAAAAGGTTGGGGACCACTGCTCTAGTGTACATATTGATGTCAATTCTATTTTTATTGACAGATAAGGCAACATTTACATTTATTCAGGTTTGCAGACGCCAAATGTTCATTTTATTTAATAACGAATAAGAAATACATTTTCTGCTCTACTTTGATGTTACAGTGCTTGGCTACAAAGTGTGTTTACTCTCAAATACATCACATCTGAGAAAAAAAAAAAAAAAAACATTTTGTGACATTTTTACAAAAACATTTGACCTGAACAACCAACTGTCAAAATAATTGCTGATGAACTGTTACCCAACAGGGCAAAATGAAATATTCTTGAAATATGACTATGATGCAGTGATTGCCTCTTTTAGGTGCCTATACAAGTCCACAGCCTGATAGGGATCTCTTGGTAGAGTTAGATGGGACTCTGCCATTATGATGTTGCATTAGTTCATACACATCTGGATCGCATGGTATTGCCCGGCCAAAGACACATTCATCTTTGCACAGCTGAAGATGTTCATCTTCAACCGGGGAAAGGAAGTCTCTGGTCCCATAGAGTTTAGGCAATGGGTCGACCACTGGGGACACCAATGTTTTTCGATGGTCTTCTTGTGTGAAAATTCCAAGCCTGTGCAGTATCATCCAACTCATTCTGTTAAAAAGTATATACAAAACAGAATTAACTGTAAATACAAACAGTAAAACAAACAATTCTGTCTCAGTCTTTCTCTCTCCTCTCCCATGCTCTCTCCATCCTTCCTGTCTTTTCTCACCTCCTCTCCCTCTCTTTGCCTCTCTTCTCCTGAGCTCCGCTTCCTCTCTTCCTCCCCTCACTCACTCACTCACTCACTCACTCACTCACTCACTCACTCACTCACTCACTCACTCACTCACTCACTCACTCACCTACCTACCTGGATGAGTCCCATGCAGCAAAATTGAAGGATGGCCTTGTCCAGAAACCCGCCATCAAAGAATCCATTGTCTCTGATGTCTGCAAACAATGACATCCAGAACTCCACACACTGGTTGTGCAGAAAACCCCACCAGTACTCGATCCGTTGATTGGCAGTGCTTGCTTCCTCCGGGTAGCTATCAACAGTGCCATCTGAATGGATCGGGACGAGGAACCGCTGAAAGTCTCAAACAAGGCCGTTTTCAGTCCTGAGATCGCCTCTCACAATCCTTGGGCAGCCCCCGAAACGTTGAACTGCGTCAACGTAATAACCTCCGATCAACTTTGGATCACTACTCGTGGTATAGGCATTAAGCCCGATCATTTTCCGAGAAAAAGCATCGATGCTTTCGTTGATACAAAAGCCATATGGCTTCAGTTTGTCATAACTGTCCATGTGCCAAATGAAATTAGGACCTCTCGAAAAGTAGCAACTTGCTTGTCTTAGTGACACTCCTCTCGGATGCAGCTCTTTCATCACCAACCGCACGTCCTCCTTCTTTATTCGTAGCCCATGTTATCTACATTTAGTGTACATTCACCGGTACCCATGAAGCTGGCCAGAGAACTGTAATTCGTTGCTGATGAATTCTCCAAGAACCGCAAGATCACAGTAGCCATTACAACGGGAATGCCCCCTCGCCCTAAGTATTCTTTTCAGGTGTCTCTCGCTTATGTCAAATCCATGTCTGCGTGCAAGAACGGATTTTATGTGTTTGTAAGTTAGGCCAATATTAAAATAAAAATCAATAAACTTCTCCCATGGATGCTGTGTCGGCTCAGGCTGCTCCATTGCTGTGTTTGTTTAACTTCCGGTTCACTGATGCAGGAACTAGGATTGCGGTATCCCGCAATAAATATTGCGAGATCTCGCAAATATATTACGAGATCTCACAATACTTTGCGAAACCTCGCAATAATTTTATCCCCTCCTTGTCCCTTTAGGGGCTCCGTAGTTTCTTGCATGCCAGACAGACAAGGTAAGTATAAATGCACTTGTCACGGGCCCACCTCAGACATGGAACTACTGCAGTACACATTTACTGCAGTTTTAAATGATTAAATCTTATACACTGCATACAGTAAGTGAACAGTTCCTCCTTTCCTTTGAAGTCTCGTGCAGCTGCGGTCATATTAGCAGCAGCCTGGACGTTGAATTAAAGTCAAATATGTACATGATCAAACATGATAACAATGGAGACTTCAGACTTGAAAAAAACATTTTATTTTAAAAGAAATCTAGGTAAGAGATTTCCAACGGTCTGGTAAACGTTTGCTCGATTGTGTCTCTGCCTCAATAGTGTGTGTGTGTGTGTGTGTGTGTGTGTGTGTGTGTGTGTGTGTGTGTGTGTGTGTGTGTGTGTGTGTGTGCCAACTGCCTCACAACATCTGTGTTTGCCCTTTGTGCATTTGATGACTGACATGGCATGTCCCTGTGGGTGTAAAAGCAGGAGTTGGGGCGGTAGTAGACAACTCTACAGGGGCATGATGTGTAACTCACTAAACGCACCCCGGCACACATTGTTGTCAATAGCCAGAGGCAGAAGAGCAGACGTTCACCAGGCTATTGGAAATCTCTTACCTAGATTTCTTTTGCAATAAAATTGTATTATCATGTTTGATCATGTACAGATTTTACTTTAATTCAATGTCTGGGCCGCTGCTAATATAACCGCAGCTGCACGAGACTTCAAAGGGAAGGGGTAAAAGTTAAATTACTGTGCAGTGTATAAGGTTTAATCATTTAAGATTTAAGTAAATATTTGTAATGCAGTAGTTCCACATCCGAGGAGGGTCTGTGGCAAGTGCATTTATAGTTACCTTGTCTGTCTGGCATGCAAAAACCCGTCACAGAATGTCTCTTCGCAATGCAGTGTAGCTTTGTTTTCCCCCCTAAAAAATAATCCGCGAAAGACCGAGGGCGCGAAAGTCAAATCTCGAAGTAGCAAGGGATCACTGCATTACTATGGAAAACATGGCATGCTAATTTGTTTGCGTTTGTATCGAAACGTTACTATTGGGAAATTACACTTTTAATGCAAATTTGGGAATCACAATTCGATTTTCTTGAGTGTAGAACAAATTCAGGCAGCGAAGTTCGAGAACCTAGCAGGTACCAAAAGACAGAACCAAGCAAGCTTTGTCTAGTTTGTCCAAGTGGGCTTGCTGTACTACACCCCACACGTTTCGCTTAACCATAGGCGCGTTTCTTAACCAAACCCTTCTGATCCAAATCGTTGGAAAGATACTGAAGCTTGCGCAGATGACTCACATCACCACTAAAGCCCTGAAATAAAAGAGCGCTCATTAAATTTTGCCGCCCGGATGGATATGTCTCGATGCTCTTCGAAGTTTCTCGAGGAGCGAGTTTAAATAGCATAGCTTAGCTCGCTAGCCATTACTGCAGCACAGGCGCTTTTCGTTAGCATCACAAGGCCAAGTGTGAGCGTCGAGTGCTGTTTTTCTGTCGCGTGAAAATGTGTGCAAAGCGCGTGAAAGCAGAAGAGAACGAGGGGAGCGACTTTGTGGCAAAAGGGGAACGTTACGAGCTCCAAGGTCAAAGCGTAGACGTCGTTTGCGTGCGGCCTCCGGCTGGATTCCACCAAGCAGGTTGGATCACTTCTTACTCTCAATTCTTGACTATCTTTTTTTTTTTTTTGAGCAAATTCTTTCCCAAATTCGTTCCTTAGCCAAGCTCTTTTCTTACACTGAAAACATTAGGAGCGATTGCATAGTTGTGGTAGTGTGATTTCTATTAATATGTTAATGCTTTTATTAATAAAAGTATAATTAATTCACAGAGCGGTGTTTTTTCACACCCAATGTTTTTTTTGTCTTATGTGCCCTGCAGACGTCTGTGAAGACTTTTGTCTCAAGAGAATGGAACCAAAGTGCCCCCGCGTTAAAGAGGAAGGGGACAATGTCGATGCCCTGCATCCACTGACATTTGTTTTGAAAAGTGAAGTTGATGATGAGGCCAAGAGGGAGGAGAGCAGAGGGGCAGAGCAGAGGGGCTGTAGCTCAGATCCAATCGTGACAGACGAGGGGGAGGAGGCGTCACAAACCGAAAGCCTCTTCGCTCCACTCTCAGATAGTGACATCACGTCACATTCTTCAGACCCTGATCATGATTATGGTGATGGTGAGGAAGAAGAACCCTCTACCTGTCACCCTGACAATAAACAATGGGAATGTTCTGTGTGCGGGAGAACATTAAGCACAAAGGGGAATTTGAAATTGCACATGAGAACACACACAGGGGAGAAACCTTTTGCCTGCACAGTTTGTGGGAAAAGATTCATCGTCAAGAAAAACTTGACACTACACACAAGAGTACACACAGGCGAGAAACCCTTTGTTTGCTCTATTTGCGGCCGAAGATTCGCTGCCAAAAATAATGCAAGAATGCACGCAAAAACGCACACCGGGGAGAAACCTTTTGACTGTTCGGTTTGCGGGCAAATGTTCTCTTTCAAGCACAGGATGCAGAGACACGCCCTAATCCACACCAGGGAGAAACCCTTTGCTTGCATGGTTTGCGGTCTCCGATTCAGCGAAAACGGCCATTTGAAGAAGCACAGCAGAATACACCTGGAGAAGGAAATTTTTCGTTGTGTCGCCTGCGACAGAACCTTCTCCACTCGATTTAGTCTTAAGAGGCACAAGTGTGCTCTGGAGAAAAGTCCGTGAAGCTTGATGTCCGAGCCGAGGTTGACATTGAAGTTCGGTCCAAATTTTGATTTTTGTACTCCAATGATTTTGTTTGTTGAAAATTTCATGCTGTTCCCAACGTCATGTACCTTTTCAGCAGTTCAATTGTGAAAAATGCCGCCTGGCCAATAAATTGATTGGGGACAGAAGAATGGTGCTGCTGTGTCCTGCTTCTCTAACTTGAGGGAAACCGCTCCAAATGTAACAGGTCTGGGCATGTGTGTTTATGTACTGTAGACACACTCGTTTTTCCGAAGTTATTCGTCCTCTGCAATGCTGCAAAACTAAGGAAGACAATGCAGTTGTACTTCTAACTTAGGAAATTCATTAGTTCCAGAAGTCATTTGGTAATGTGAATCATAAGTAGAGACACTTTTTACATGTAAATAGCCTAATGTGTTCCAAACTGGGGGGTTTGGAAAATGTTCCTAAACCCATAAATTAATAGTATTAAATTATAAACATGCATCAAAAATGATAACAAATGCAAATTATGATTACAATTGTGCAACATAATCAAAACATATCATGTAAAGAAGAATAACAATGGCTCCTAAACCCATTAAGTTAATCATATTAAATGTAGCAGTTGACAATATGAATGTGGTTGTTTTGTTTGCCTTGAGATGGTGCTGGTGAAGAGTGTAGAGAGAGACCTTTTTTTTTTCTTTCTTTTGTATGTTTTTATTTGACATTTCCAGTGATCCAGGAATCATTTTGTTTGTTAGGTTATTTTGAGCATGTAAGTTTACTTAAGTTTATTTTGAAATCATGCAAAGTACTTCCTGTGTGATATCATTGCTAAAGTGCTAATGACATGCTAACAACGCCCAAAGTGGTATGTTACATACTATATGTTTTTTGATGTGAAAATGTACTAATGTAGCTAATGTTAATTTTATGTTTGTTAGTTCTGTGATGTAAATTGGTGTAAATTGTTGGTGGGAAGTGTGGCTGAAGCATGTAAAGATGAAAAGTACAAGACTGCAGTAAAAATCAGTGAACAAAATTAGAAAACAATTCCACAGAAGCAATAATTAATATTTTTTCGATTATTTTGAACATATAAGTTAAATTAAGTGTAGTTTGGGGGTCATACAAAGTGCTTCATGTTTGATGTCCTTAAAGTTAAAGTGCTAACGACATGCTAACGACATGCTAACAACACTAACGTCAGACGCCCAAAGTGGTATATTACATATGTGTTTTTATGTGAATATGGACAATGTTATCTGGATGTTGTCTGGATTTTTTCTAGTTTTGGATTTAGCTTGACTAGTTTTTGGTTTATTTCACCTGTTAAATTAATGTTGGTTTCCCCTGCGTCTGCCTGTTTCTCCGTCTCTTTAGTTTGATTTCATCCACCTGTTGTCCACGTGTCCCTGTTTCTCGCGTGTTTGCCAGTCCGGTTCCCCTGCCTCATGTTCCCGTCCACTGTAGTGTGTTTTCTGTAATTAGTTTTCATGTATTTAAGCCATTGTCCCTCTGTAACCTTTGTCAAATCATTGTACCTCTTACCCCGCCGATGGCCTTTCTTTATGTTCCCTACGCCGCTGTGTGTTCCCCTCCTACTCGCACTCACTTTTCATTCTCCCCCGTCAGCCGATAGCGGTTCTTGTGAGTTATGTTTCTCGTTTGCTACTTTGCCCAATTTTTTGTCAAGCGTCGATCGTGCCTTATTTAGTCATTAAACCCTATCTTTTGAGCACAATCTTTTCGTCCTCCTGCATCTTTGGTCCCATTCCTTGTCAGAGAAATCTCTAAAAGAAGACTAGGACAAGCCTAGCTGCTAAGCAGCAAAAAGAGTAACTCAGACCAACCAAGATTGACTTTTCTATACCATGGCACAGGGAAAAAGCTTGGCGAGCGAACTCATGCGTTGCCGGCACTAATTCAATTTGCTCAAGCATCCCTGCCTGGTTTTTATTCATTCAAGCAAAGCATTGCAGATCACAAGACTTAACAAAAAGAGCCGGTCAGGTGCAACCAACAGCTGGACCAAGGTCCCAGCTCACACTTTCCTGCGTCAACAGCTTTATCTAAGGACTGGGGCGAGATGAACTAGGACTGCATAGATGGATAGCAATGCACACTATTCTAGACAAGAAATAAGGACATCATGATAACAACCTAATATATGATTTCCTTCACATTCCTTCCACCTCTGCACGCCGCCATGCCTTGACATGACAAGTGTTAGCCGTAGCTTATGTCAATTTGATGTTTATTAGTTCTACAATGTAAATTGTGGGTGGGAGGTGTAATGAAATGAGTAAATATAAAAAATGCAAAACACTATTGTCTGGTTTGTGGGCAACCCGCAATATTAATAAATGATAAAATGCATGTAAAACTGTGAGAAATACGGTAGACATGACAGGCTGTGACAACGTAATACATTCCAGTCATGTTGGCGCAAGAGCTCTGGGGTCAATACCTTTAATTTTCTCTTGTCACAGAAGACAATATTTTTTCACATTGCGTAAGCTGATTTTTTTGTAATAAGAGGAGTTCTAAGTAGAGATAACGCTGTACAGAAGTTTGTCTTCTGCATCCCTGAGAGAAACACTGCAACCACATCACCTCCCAGCCATACAACATCAACGTTGATAAATAAACATATGTATACAGCATATACAGAATCAATCAATAAAACTACATTTCTTTGACCCTACTCAAAACTCCTTAACACAAACCCGAAAACGGGGAAAGAATGCTACCCAGGACACGGTAGTGTACTGAGTGAAGACGCACTGTCCTGTACAAATCAGAAAATATTCTGCAGATAGTAGTCAATAAACATTAAACATACCTAGGGAAGACAAGAGAGGGAAAGTTTATCTTCACGAACAACGCTTCTGCTTCAAAAATGCACAAAACATGCATATTCACAGCAAATAAAACACGTTCCATTGCTGGCTATGGAACAAAAGAAAAGCAGAATTCATGCAAAAAAGGCAACAGTGAAAATCATCCAATAACGTTTACACCAGTGTAACAATGCATAGATAGTACATCTTTCTGCACCACAGCAACAAGCCAAAGGCATTTTAGTCTCAAGAAGCAATGCAGAGTTGAAATCCTCCCAATGCCGCTGACGGACCATAGGACCATTGTTTTGTTTCTGAATACATCAAATAGGGGTATGAAAAGGTCTCCTGCTTATTGGAAGCTAAATAACTCGCTTTTGTTGAATGAATCTATAATTGTGTTAATTAAAAGTAAAACTACTGAGTACATGCAATTGGCAGAAAGTGAACAAATATATGGGAAATATTGGGAGCTATTAAAATTTGAACTGAGAAAACTTTTAATGGATACAGAGGCGCAATTGAAAAGAAATAGGAAAGAAGAAGAGAATAGCTTGATTACTGAATTACTCTCCTTGTCCTCTATGCTGCCTGAAAATCTATCGGAGGCATAAAGGGCACGACTGCATATTCTCCAGGTTAAATTAGATCAGCTGCACACCAACAGAGCCAAAGGAGCATTCATACGCTCAAGGGCCAAGTGGTTAGAAGAGGGAGAGCAGAGTTCCAGCTATTTCTTCAAATTAGAGAAACAGAGAGAAACTAAAAATGGTATAAATAAGTTATCTATAGATGGCATGGTTGTTGATAGACCAGAAGATGTAGCGAAATTCCATGAAAACTATTATAAGTCTTTGTATAAATCTAACTTGTCAATTACTGATCTAGAATCCTTTTTTGGCTCTTTAGGTAATGTTAGGACTATTGGAGAAGTTAACGACAATATGTGATTCTTCCATTACTACCGAAGAAATTACAGAGGCTATTAAGAAAGTTAAATTAAACAGATCCCCTGGAAATGACGGGTTAACTTCTGAGTTCTTTAAGTTGTTTTCAGTGGAGCGTGCTCCTTTTTTGCTTAAGGTTTTTACTGAGAGTATAAACAAGGGTAAACTCCCTCCCACTCTATGCCAGGGGTTAATCTCTCTCATTCCGAAGCCTTATAAAGATACTTTTTTAATTGGTTAACTGGAGACCCATCACGCTACTTAATAATGATTACAAAATTATGGCTTTGTGTCTAGCTAGTATATTAAAGACGGTCCTAAATGATATTATTGATGAATCACAAAATGGCTTTATGTCTGGCAGATACATTATAGATAACAATAAGACTTGTCCTAGATGTCATAGACTATTCAGATTTAGTATTGGAGGATAGTTTCATTCTTTTTCTTGATTTTTGTAAGGCATTTGATTCCATAGAACATCATTTTATATTTAAAGCTCTTGAATTATTTGGTTTTGGTGACCAATTCATAAAAACAGTTCGCACTTTGTAAACTCAGGGAATAGCTCCATTAAATTGTCTCATGGTACCACTTAAAGATTTAGTTTGGAAAGGGGCATTCGTCAAGGTTGCCCGGCCAGCCCATATTTATTTTTACTTTCCATGCAAACGTTAGCTAACTATATTAATCAAAGTAGCATAAAGGGTATGTCCATTGCAGGAAGAGTTATCACTCTGAGCCAACTAGCTGACGACACAACTCTTTTTGCAGGATAGGACTCAGGTTGATCTTGCAGTCAGTCTTTTAGACTCATTTTCAGTAGCCTCTGGCCTCAGGCTTAACCTGAACAAGTGTGAGTTACTTCCTATTAAAACATGTAACGATTCGGAGATCTTAGGTATTCCAGTTTAGACAAAAGTTAAATATCTTGGTGTTATTATTGGTAAGGACCAAAAGTTTAGAATGAATGATAATTTCAACCCTCTGATATCCTCCTTGAATCAAAGGCATGGTCTTTGGGTTCAAAGAGACTTGACTGTAACGGGCCGAGTCTTGCTTTCTAAAGCAGAGGGTCTCTCCAGAGTAGTTTATGCTAGTTTGGCGCTTGATGTTTCAAATGATGTTTGTGCTTAGGTTGACAGGGCCCTATTTGACTTTATATGGAAAAAGAGAGCACATCTTATTGGAAAAAGCGTAATGATCAACAACTGTTGCTCTGGCGGTTTCAATGTTCTTGATTTTCATACGCTCCATTCATTATTTATAATCAAATCGATCAAGAGATACCTAATGAATCCTACTTCACTGTGGAACTTTATATCTACATATATCTTTGAAGCCTTAGGTGGATTGAACTTTGTGTTAAAATGCAATCACAGTATAGATCGACTTCCTGCTAAGTTGTCCAACTTTCACAAGCAGTTACTGTTTTGCTAGTCTTTGGTTTACAAACATAATTTTTCTCCTCACAAATACTTTATATGGAATAACAAGGATATCTGTTATAAGCGCAAGTCTCTATTTTTTAAGAATTGGGTAGATAATGGCTTACTACTTGTTTCTCAACTGTTTAACAAGGAGGGTCATATGTTCACCTATGCTGAATTTTTAGCAGAGTATAACATTCCAGTGCTCCCAGGAGAATATGCCTTTGTATTTGACGCTATTCCTTCTGGGATTTATTTGCTTTTGCATTCTATAAAAAAAGAAGGGATTGGTATCAATCAGACAATCATCTCTGATCTACATATAGGAAATTCAGATGCTTTTCTGAGTAAAAATACAAATAACTGTATAAGAGAACTAATCCAAAGGAATTAAATTAGTAAGCCGGCATCTGTATTTGTATGGAATAATTCTTATACTGATATAGATTGGAAAAAGACTTGGTTACTCCCTAGAACTTTTTTTGTTACCATTAGGGTAAGAGAATTATCCCTCAAAGTTTTGCACAGGTGTTACCCAGTCAATTCAAGGATTGTTAAATATAGGCTGAATATTGACCCTCTTTGTTCCTTCTGTCACCAAGCTGAGGAAACGCTGCCTCATCTATTTTGGGACTGTACATTCAGTAAGACCTTTTGGTATGACCTGAACTTATTCTTGGATAGAAAATTGAACATTCAAATATGTCTTAAAATTGAGTATATCTTAATTGTTTTTTTTTATGTGATTCCTGCCCAAAAAGCTTTTGTCCTTAATCTTGTATGTTTGTTAGCCAAATTCCATATATATGCCAGCAAGTTTGCCAAGCAGAAACCAAGTTTTGTTGTCTTCAAATAATACTTGAAAGCCTACCTGGACACGTTAAAGCATTGCACAAACTCGAAAGCTGTGAAAACAAGGACTTTGTGTGAAAATTTTTATTTATTTGTTGATTGAGTGTGCCTTACTTTTTTTATTAATATACCTCGAGTGTCCCATGTTATTCCTGTCTCTTTGTTGTTGCTCAATTTCGACATTTGTGTGGCTGTGTTGCGAGAATGAGTGGCACTTGTAAATTAAAAAAAAAAAAAAAAAAGTCTCAAGACGCAACACTGCTCCCGAGGGGATGGTCAGTCGCGGAAGTACACTTAGTGTCTCATTTTGTGGCAGCTGCATGCAGTGTGAGAACAGTGTGGCAGTTGCCACACTGTTGCCAGTCTTTCGAAGCATATCCTTGTTTCCTTTGTGGCTTCACGTCCATGTTTTCTTTTTTCGGGTGTTGTAAAGTGTTGGTATGTATTCTTGTTTTTGTTTCACCCATTATTGTATGGATGCTTCTTTCGTTGCATTTTCCCCATTTTTAATTGTAAATGTTTCTCGTTTCCTTTTATTTATTTTTTCAATGTATTGGTATTGTAACTTATTTAGTGTGGACTGTGATTTCATTTGTTCACATTTGTTTTCTGTTCTGACACACAATGCCCGGAAGGAGCGTCTCCAGAGTTGCCACAAGCTGCACTCAATGGCTGGAAGAGGTGTCTTCGGAGTTGCCACGAGCAATGCAAATGAGAAGCCACGGGCTATCAATTGTGCTGCTAGCAAAGGCCAACTAGGCGTCTCCCTAGTATAATACGAAGACGCCCCGTAGACCAACTATCCAATGACTGCAAGCAATGGCAGACATACCTAAACGTCAAATAAATTAAAAACAAAAAAAGTTTATTAAAATGTATAGCATTTAAATTGTACATATGTATTTGTGTCTTTTTTTTTTTTTTGCTATATTTTTGTTTAGGTTTGTCAATTCCCTGGCATTATTGTCGCACACCAAGACTGTACACTGTACAAATTGTATGTATTTTTGAGTTATTTTATTTATTTGCACTGGTATGACTATTATAGGACTAAAATATACATGAAAATGAGATGATTCATTAAGATCAAATTTGCATTTGTAAAAAAACGTAACTGTAAAATAAGTCAAATTTGAAATACAACTCTGATTAAAAAAAAAAAAATACAGGACATAAATAACTCATAGAAATTCTTAATTAACACTAACATGCTCAACATGGCCACTCAGATCCTTTACAGCCTTCATGTCAGTTTTTCTTTGTCAAGCGTGTGAGCTTTCAAACTAGGCTTTTGTTCACACTAGAATCAGCATTCCAAAGCAGGTACGGGATTTCAAATGAGGATTAGTTTCAGGGTTTTGAATAAGGCTTTCACTTCAGAGATTTTCAAATAAAAACACAACTACCAACAAGGCCTTCAAACCAATCCTCTGCTTTCAAACTAGGAAGAAGATTTCAGATTAGACTCAAAAGTTTGATTTTCATATGCAATGAATTTCTTATTGTTCATTTCCTCGAGCAGACTTAAATTCCACACCATAGACATAACAAAGTACTGTATTAAATAGCAACACACACGTATCATATACTCTGTGTGTGTGTGTGTGTGTATATATATATATATATATATATATATATATATATATATATATATATATATATATATATATATACACACACGCACACACACACACACACACACAAATATATACAGTGGGCCCCCGGTTTACGAACGCCCTGTTTTACAAATTTTTCATCTTGCTGCGTTTTTTGTCCCCCTCTTACGCACAAACCTTTTGTCTTACGAGCAATCCAACATGCCGGTCAATGTGTCCGCACTATTTTTTTCGCTTTGCTGCATCAACAAAAATGTCACGGAAACACGGATATGCTATTGGTCCTATAAGGTCACAGTCACGGTCTCAGTCACGGAGATGCCGATATGCTATTGGTCGATTAAGGTCACAGTCACGGTCTCAGTCACGGGATGTGGATATGCTATTGGCCGGCGTCACGTCAATCGCAGAAATGCCGACATGCTATTGGCCGAACGCCTTCATCTAGCTTGATGGCACAGCTGGTCGGTGTGTTGTGAAGACTTTGCAAACTTTATCTGTTAGACATGGCTTCTAAAATTGCAAGTGGCGGTAAACGAAGAAGTAAGAGGATGATGACAATAGAAACGAAGCAGGAGATAATAAAAAAATACGAAGGAGGCGCACGCATAGTTAACCTGGCTAGTGAGTATGGCTATAATCACTCGGCAATCTTCTAAGGGCAAGACTTTCCTTGCCAGGGAACGGACCTCGGTCAACAACAAAATGGAGAGGGAAGGATGGAGAGAAGGAAATCGCCGCTGATATGTTCTCGTTTGAGAAAAGTTCTCGTTTAAGAAAATAAATAAATTCTGCGGGTTCGTCTCTGCTCCCCTCCTCCTCCACCCAGCTCAAGTCACGTCGCCCCAAAGGTAAATGTCATTTTTCCTTTGTATATTTATGTTATTTAATTTAAATGTACATAAGATTAATTTGACTAATTTTTAATACGTGTATAAAGTCGTGATGTTTTTACCTAAGGTTGTTGCACGCGTTGCACGCATCATTAATTAACATAGGTTTGGATTGCCCGTCATACGAGCAATTCAAGTTACGAGCATAGCCGCTGAACAGATTAAGTTCGTAACACAGGGGCCCACTGTGTGTGTGTGTGTGTGTGTGTGTGTGTGTATGTATATACAGTCAGCCCCCGGCTTACGAACACCCTGATTTGCGAACAATTCGCCTTACGAGCGTGGATCAGGGAGATTTTTGTCCTCCGCTTACGAGCAAACCTCTCGCCTTACGAGCATTCCGACAAACCAGCCATTGAGTATGTAGAAATGTTTTCGCCTAACTGCGTCAACATATTCAGCAGTTGCGTCATCTACAATTATTAACAGATACTTGTGGCGGTAACGTGAACGCTATTGATCTTACAACCTCACACTGACTGTCTCACTCACGGTGTCTAAATATATATTACCATTTAAGTGTAGTGTTTGTACAGCTAAAGGGAAAAAGAGCTGACATGAAATTAAATGTGCCGATTGCAGGACAAAGAATTGTCATTGGTTTAAATGTGTGTTTTTTTTTAATTAATTGTCAATACATTCCAACCGTTTAAAAAAAAGTGCGAATAATTATCAGTCAGTCAAGGAGACGCCAATATGCTATTGGTCGATTAAGGTCACCCGGTCTCACTCACGGAGATGCTATTGGCCGGCGTCACACGTCAATCACAGAAATGCCGATATGCTATTGGCCGAACGCCTTTATCTAGCTTGATGGGACAGGATGGAAGGAGGTAGAGAAAATGAGTGAAAAACGGAATGTTTTGAAGACTTTGCAAACTTTATCTGTTAGACATAGCTTCTAAAATTACTAGCAGCGGTAAAGGAAGAAATAAGAGGATGATGTTTTAGTATCTCCGTGATTTGCACCATGACTGAAAGCGTTACTGTAACACTGTAAGACCAATAGCCTATCTGCGTTGCCGTATTAACTCAAGACGTTAAACTCTGCACATGTTACGGGTGGTATTACAGTGCTATTTAATGGTTGCTTGACTAAACTGCATGTCATGTTAGTCGGCGACCTCCCGACATGCTTTGGGACAGCGCCATTGTCGCAATTCTGTGAGTGAAACCAACAGTGAACTGACGTTCGAACAAGCTATAAGTGTGGTGCCTAGTTAATACAACATACACAACCTCCCCTCCGCCTCCACCCAGCTCAATTCACGTCGGGAAAAACAGCTGACATGAAATTAAGTGTGCCGATTGCAGGACAAAAAATCGTCACAGGTTTAAATGTGTTTTAATCAATAAGATGTCAATACATTCCAACCGTTTAAAAATAAAGTGCGAATAATTATCAGTCAGTCAAGGAGACGCCAATATGCTATTGGTCGATTAAGGTCACCCGGTCTCACTCACGGAGATGCTATTGGCCGGCGTCACACGTCAATCACAGAAGTGCCGATATGCTATTGGCCGAACGCCTTTATCTAGCTTGATGGCACAGCTGGTTGGGATGGAAGGAAGTAGAGAAAACCCTGACTGAAAAAGTTACTATGACACTGTAAGACCAATAGCATATCTGACTTACCGTATTGACTTCGAGCATTCATCTCTGCTTATCTCAGCCCAAGTCACGTCTTTCCAAAGGTAAAAGTCGTTATTCCTTTGTATTTGTTATTTAACGCAACTGTACAGTAGATTATGTCACTCAATATCAATATATGTATACAGCGTGATGATTTTACCTAAGGCTTCTGCACGCGTTGCACGCATTCACGAATTAACATGGGTTTGGATTGCCCGCTATACGAGCAATTCGAGATACGAGCGTAGCCGCTGAACGGATTAAGTTCGTAACCCGGGGGCCCACTGTATATATATATATATATATATATATATATATATATATATATATATATATATATATATATATACATACACACACACACACACACACACACTCACACACACACACACTGTACATATGTGTATAGTACACGCATCCATATATTTATACAGCTGTATATAAACATACTCACTTCCACCAGTTGTTATTACTTAATCATTAAACGTATTGGTACCGTTTGCACCGTATGACAATAGAAAAGAACGCTTTTGTAGTTGCGCAAGTCAAAAGCCCAAAGCATAACAGGAAACAACGCTCTGCTTTTAGTATTCAACCTCCAAGTACATTCCAATGTAGTTGCAAACCATGTGTTTGAGGGAGTTTGTTTCTTCACCATCTTCATTGACTGCCGCTTTTCTCGCCAGCACACCGGTGTGTCTTCAGCTCGTCAGGACCACAAAAGCTTCCACGGCATACGCCACAGCCCAGTGGCTTGTATTCCGTGTGTCTTCGCATGTGTCTTCTCAGGTGTCCGTTTTCCGCAAATCCCTTACCGCACACTGAGCAGACAAAAGGTTTCTCACCCGTGTGTGTTCTGGAGTGTCTGGTCAAATGTCCATTCTCGTTGAACCTTTTACCGCAAATGGCACAGGCAAAAGGTTTTTCTCCAGTGTGTGTCCTTGAGTGCTTTGTGAAATCCGCCCTCTGAGTGAATTTTTTGCCACACAGCAAGCAGGCAAATGGCTGCTCCCCTGTGTGTTTTCGTGTGTGTGTTTTCAAAAGTCCATTTTGGCTGAACGTTTTCCCACAAAATAGGCAACTATAAGGCTTCTCTCCATCATGTCTTTTCACGTGGCTCGTTAAATTTCCATTTGTGGAGAATCTCTGACCACAAAGCATACAGGCAAAAGGTTTTTCTCCTGTGTGTGTTCTCGTGTGCGCTTTTAAAGTTGTCTTTCGGTTGAACATTTTCCCACAAATAGAACAAGTAAAAGGTTTTTCTCCTGTGTGTGTACGCGTGTGTCTTGTCAAACGCGCCTTTTCTGAAAATCTTTGCCCACAAACTGTGCAGGCAAAGGGTTTTTCTCCAGTGTGCGTTCTTAAGTGTCTCGTCAAGCGGGCCGTTTCGGAGAATCTTTGTCCGCAAACTGAGCAGGCGCAAGGTTTTTCTCCTGTGTGTGTTCTCGCATGTTTCGTCAAACCTTCCTTCAGGGTGAATCGTTTACCGCAAACTGAGCAGACAAACAGTTTTTCTTCCGCGTGTGTTCTCGTGTGCTTGGTCAAATCTCCCTTGTGAGCAAATTGTTTACCACAAATTGAACAGACACAAGGTTTTTCTTCAGTGTGTATGCTTATGTGCCTTGTCAAAAGTGAATTCAGAGTGAAGGTTTTCCCGCAAACAGAGCAGGCAAATGGTTTATCTCCAGTGTGTGTTCCTGTGTGTATCCTGAGATGTGTCTTTTCAGAGAATCTTCGCCCACAAACTGAACATGAAAATGGTTTATCTCCATTGTGCCTTTTTGTGTGCCTGGTTAAATGTTCTTTTCGGGCAAACCTTTGATTGCAAACTGAGCAGGTGAAAGGTTTTTCTCCGGTGTGCGTGCTGGTATGTGCCGTCAAATGTGCCTTGAGAGAGAATCTTTTGGCGCAAAGAGCACAAGCAAAAGGTTTTTCTCCAGTGTGCGTTCTTAAGTGTCTTTTCAACCTTGACTTGTAGACAAAGGTTTTGTCACACTGAGAGCATTTCACATGCTTGCTGTCGCCATCATGTGCAGCACCACCTTTGGCGTGCTGCTCCTCGTTGTTGCCAGATGAGTGTGACGTGACGTGCTCGCCAACAGCGGCCAACAGGCCTTTTACTCGCAATACCCCACAGCATTGACCCTCACCTTCTTCCATCTTCACACTGACGCCAGCCAATGAAAAGGAGCTGATTTCATCCTCATGCGCCTCCTCTTTAACCCGGCAAAGCTCCTCCTCCCCTTCCTGTTTGACGCAGAGGCACTCGAGGTCCTGCTGCTTGGGACCAAGATCTTCTTCACTCAAGTCTGTGGGACACAAGAAGACTAAGGCACATGCTTTGATCGGTCAAGCCTCACATTGTTTACTTTGCGTCTCATTGTTTCTCCTTGTTAGGCCAATATTTCTTACTTTTTTATCTCCAACACGGAAATTCTGATGGTACCGCAAATCAGTAATGATAATAATAACACATATACTACTAATTTTTAAAGCATGAGTAAAAGACACAGACATTTGACTTGGAAAAATGTTGCATCAGTTATTGGCATCAGCCGCCAGTGCAATCAGCAATCATCTGCAATACAGTCACTGAAAATAAGGCTGCTATGGTGTTTGAAGTGAAACTTGTCAGCCAATCAGAGAAAGGCTACCATGACATAACAAAAGTGGGATATCAAAACCAAGTTCTGTTCCTTTACTCAAACTTACTTTTGATTGGTTGCTTCCTTTGAGAAAAGAGAAAAAAGAAATCTGGAACTCCTAAGTTTCTTTTGACTGAAGCTGATCAAACGAAAAGAAAAGGTCACAAATCTGTGTTTTATATCAAACTTACTGTGTAATAGAAAAACTTTTACAAAAAAAGCCGTTAACTGCTTTTCAAAATTTTTCTTTGCACACAATCAGAAGATTATGCTGCCAATTCTGACTCAAATTATCCATGAGTGAGATCTATCGAAACCAGTCACACTGATTTGCTAAGCATTTGTCATAAAGGTGATCAAGGTGTCTATTAGTTTTAAATTTGATCAATTTTTTTTCCCAAAGAAATTGAAAGCGCTTCATAACTTTAATTGTTTGCAGAACATTAGGGAATAAGCGAAAATGTTGATCATTGCAGTTGTTTGCACACACACTGGCTCCTCGTTTTTTTTTCTGCTTGCTTGTTTATGTTTTTAAAATTTAGGCTTCTATGCATCTTATGACCATCATATGTTTTGCCAAACACAAATGTTTACATAAAATGTTTTAAGAAATAGATTATATATTTAATTGCTTTAATATTTACTGTGTGCATCTTAGTGGTGCAGTGAATAGCGCGCCCGCCTCAGTTAAAGGGACCTGAGTTCAATTCCACCTGGCTCTGGCTGTCCTATGTGGGGTTTGCACGTTCTCCCCGAGCCCGCCTGGGTTCTCTCAGAGCACTCCGGCTTCCTCCCGGACCCCAAAGACATGCATAGCTGATGAACTGGACATACTAAATTGTCCTTAAGTGTGATTGGATGTGTCAATAGATGTTCATCTCTGTGTGTCCTGCAATTGGCTGGCAACCAGTTCAGGATGTCCTTCGCCAACTGCCCGAAGCCAGCTGGAATAGGCAAAAGCAAGCCTGCGGATGATGATAAACTGCTCTACAAAATGGATGGTTGGCTAATATGTACTGCAAACACGAACGTAGGTAGGTAGCGAGAGAGACAGAGAGAGAGCGAGAGAGAGAGCGGAGATAGATAGATAGATAGATAGATAGATAGATAGATAGATAGATAGATAGATAGATAGATAGATAGATAGATAGATAGATAGATGAATGTCTTCTAAAAAAGTTTTACAAAGTTATAGAAATGGCTGAAAAGAATCATGGAATAACACGGAGGTGGACCGGAATGGTAACTTTAAAAAAGAAGCAGAAAATGAGCGAACCTGCTCCACGGACAAGTGCTGGCAGCTGGTGGAGCGCGTCCGGTCGTTTACTGGCACGTGCCTCCTCGTCTTTCTCATCTTTATCAAGTCTGCCCGTCTCTCTCGAACACATGCTCACTCGACGAGTTCACTCGAAACTTGTCAAACACACTTGTTAGCGGCTAGCGAGCAAAGCTCGAATGAGCTAAAATAGGCTAGCTAGCTCGAGGGGCTTCAACGTGCACCGAGATGAGTTCATGCAATCACAAACAGGTAACGGATGAAACCAAAGTCCACAAAATTTCCGACGGACTAGTGCGTCGACCCTTCACTTCCTTTGATATGATCGGGGAATAAAAAAAAGTCAGGAGCCAGCGGCTGCGGAAGTGAAAAACAAAGTAATCGAAAACGGAAGCAGATCAGTAGCGGAAGTTGAACATCAACCCGGAATTCCTGCGTCTCTACTACTGTGGGACAAAATATTTGTTACATATGGGATTTCCTTCAAGGTGTTGTAAACTACAAGCACACATCGTCTTTTTCTTAACTTTGCCGTTTTAATATCATTACTAAATTCTTTTAAAATATTCCTCAAGATGGGGATACATTTGTGAAACCTTTTTCTGTGAATGAAAAATTTGGCCATACATAAGACAATTTTTACAGGAATTTTTAATTTTCTTATTTAGAAGTATGACACCAATTATGTGATCGATTGAAAAAGGAGCTGGAAGTGATTAAAACCTAGGAGGGATCCAGAGATGGTAGTACTTCCAAAATAGTTGTATTATATTGGACATGACAAGAACATATGATCTGTGGTTTCAGTATCATTTTTACAGAACGTGCACACATTGTCTTCAAAACTAAATCGTAAATGTAATCATTCTTTAAATGAGTAGATATCATTCATAATTTTAAAGTGTGTTTCTTTAATTTTGGGGGCTACCGTAAGTTTCAAATACACCGTTCTTAGTTTTACTGCATTCTCATCAAATTTAGTATGAATCCCATTTTTTTGTTTTGTTTTTCTGGAAATATTATTTTCATAAGGATTTGTCTTTTCCGTCCAGGATATAAAAGCCCTGAAGGAGAGGTGGGGGCAATTGCGGGTTAATTGGTTGCTATTGATACTTCAGTCATGGGGATCAATTGTTGTGGAGCAATGTCATAAAATCATATTTTAACAGATTGAAATTATGTTTGTGCCTAAACTGATCATAGATTAGCAACACACCATCGTTATTCATTAGGTGTGCCAAAGACCACATGTTCCTTTTAACCCAATCTTCAAAAAATAAGGATTTATTTTTGTGTAAAATGTAATCTTTGTTCCCCGTAGCGGTTGTGTGTGGCGAGTAGTCGTGTACATGTAACATTTTCCAATACATCAGGATTTGTTGGTGGAAGTTTTTGAATAGTAAAGTTGCTCACATGTAAAAATACAATGCATCCTAGTTTCTTCAAAATATAGTTAGGAATACAATACCGAAAAGAGTTCTTGTGAGTCATACTGGCATGTTCTCATCTTGCTTTGTGTTGGTACTTTGGGACTTTTGTTTGATACTTTACCCGTTGGACTGTTTTTGTTTATTCCACTCCTTGCGTGCGCTTTTCGTTAATAAACTCTCCTTGAGTCTATCTCTTCGAGTGCCTGGGTGGGGTCCTTTTCCATTCGGGATCACTGGGTTATTCGTGTCACATCCTTGATTTGATCCAATTTATTTTCAAGGTGCCATTGAGGCAGTCAAAGTCTGTTGCCTTCAGACCGCCCTCACTTATTTCTTTAACCATGGGGCTTATTTTCATGTAATGTGTTTAAGTTCTCCATATGAAATTGAAATTAATTTGGTTGATCAACTTGATCAATTTATTTGTAATTGCTTGGATGTAGGCTGGGTAAATGCATCTTGATAGACTTTGGATTTTTCTTAATTAGATCCTGCCAATGATAGATATGTCTCACTGGAGACATAAATTAAGTTGGGATTTACATTGTTTTATTTTGTTTTCTGTATTCAGACTTTCACTTTGCTTCTTATCCTTCGTTGGATGGAGTCCAAGATATTTTATTACTGATTTTATTGGAATATTACAGATGTTTTCTAGGTGTGTATCATGTATAGCTAAAAGTTCGCATTTCTTAAGGTTCAAAGTTAGACCCGACGCCACGGAGAACTTTTAAATTTTTTTCAATGGCTCATGGGACCTGATCGCTGTTTTTTAGGAATACGGTTGTGTCGTCAGCCAATTGGCTGATTACGATTTCAGATCCCAATATGTTTAATTTTTTAATGTCCAGGCAATTTTTTACAAATATTGCAAGCGTCTCGGTGACAAGTATAAACAGAAATGGTGATATAGGGCATCCCTGCAAGATAACTAACATTTATTTTCAAACAAGGCGTCGTACCATGTAGTAAGGAAAAGCAACTATTGATATTTAGATACGGTTATATTTTCCTAAAGTTACTTCCAAAACCAGATGATTCAAGAACAGCTAAGAAGAATCCGTGCTCCACTCTATTAAAGGCTTTTTAAAAGTCCAAAAATAGAAGAAATCCTTCGTCTTCAACAAGATGACTATATTCAAAGATGTTCATTACCAGCCATATATTATTATGAATTGATCTACCCTTTAAGAATCTTGTTTGAGTTTGGTCAATTATATCACCTATTCCGGAACATAAGCGAGTTGCAAAAATATGTTAACAATTTGATGTCTGAGTTCCTCAAAGTGATAGGTCTTCTGTTTTCAATTGATCTTGGAACCTTTTTAGGTTTTGGGATTGAGATATGTAATAACACAATGTGCCACTTTGAGAGGTAAAGTATAAATGGTGAATATCCCTACAAAAGCTTGATACAATATGTTGGGTCTTTGTGAAAAATTCCTGCACGTTCGGGTATGATCCAGGATAAACACACCTGCACACGTTCATCGTGTCAAAAACACTTAGAAGATTTACTATTACCAAATTGTCTAATGTAGTTTACAAGCCAATTGTCCAAAAAAGAGATCTCTGGATCATTCCCGTGTCACGGTGAGAATGATGCCGGTTTGTCTTTCGGTCCCATCTTTAGTATTCGCCGGTCCACCAAAGGGGGTGGTCCCGTGGCCACGTCAGCATGTTGTTTCCGGTCTGCTGCTGTCTCCTTTTGGGTGGAGGGTTCGAATCCAGCCACCTCAGCACCTTGGCGAATACTCTTGGAGATACATTGGAATCCCCCACAGTCCAAGACCTGTGGGCGTCAGTTGACTGATATGTGTATTCAAGGTTGAGAATGGAACAATGCACAGTGGAGACGCTTTCCATCACTTCTAGGTGTTATGGCATCTGTAACAGCAGGAGGGCCCCATAGGGGGTGACCAGACCACAATGTCCAACTGATCTTATTACAAGTCAAGTGAAGAAGAAGCTACCAATCTCTATTACGCTATATCTCCAGAGAAAATTAATGAAAGCTTCATTATCATGTAACAAATTATATTAATCCCTTCAATTAAGATTCATAATTTTTGCCAGAAATGTTTATAAAGGCCCCCGTGAGTCCATCTGAACCAGGAGTGACAGACAACCAGCTGCTTGATCAAGTTCGGCCATTGTAATTTGATTGTCAGAAGTTTTTTTTTTTTTTTTTTGTAGTCTTTCTTTATATGTGCAGCTAGATCTTTGAGAAATACATTACAGTGTTCTTTGGAAAATCTTGATGTGTATAATTCACCATAAAATTTGAAAAATTCTTATGAAATTTAGTTCTCATCTGTGACTTCAATATTATCAATAAGTAGAGATTTGACACTATATAGTACCTGTCTCCTTTAAAAAAAATAGGCTGTTTTTTTTCTCGTTCTTCTATCCATTTAGCTTTTGATTTAATGAATGCCCTGAAGACCTGAGATTTCTCTTGATTCTCCCCTGTTTGGTCTGGTTCATTACAATACCTATACAGTTGTTTAAATATGTTAAGTGCCTTCTCTTCTCTCCTTTGTCTTTTTCAAGTTTTTTTCTGAACGAAACACCGAACTGACGAATTTTATACTTAAAGGGACAGTGTGTAAGATTTAGACCGTTTTTCATTAAAAAGGAATAAATTATCCATCTTCGAAAGCTGCTTATCCTTACAAAGGGTCGCAGGCTTGCTGCCGCCTATCTCGGCTGGCTTTGGGCAGTAGGCGGAGGACACCCTGAACTGGTTGCCAGCCAGAGACGAACAACCAATCACACACCCAATCACACCTTAGGACAATTTAGTTTGTCCACTTCACCTGCAATGCATGTTTTTGGAGTGTAGGAGAAAGCCGGAGCGCCCGGAGAGAGCCCACGCAGGCTTGGGGAGAACATGCAAACACCATGCAGGAAGGCCAGAGCCAAGATTTTAACCGGGATCTTTGAACTGTGAGGAAGATGAGCTATTCACTCCACCACCGAGCCACCCAGGAATAAATTAAATGATTGCAAATTTCAAAATCTTGCAAATTAATGTTTACTTAATGACCAACAGTATGTTTTAAATATAACCATTGGTCTAGTTATCATTAAATTATATTACACGGGGGTGACACTTCTCCGGTGGCAGCCATGTTTGTTATAGCTATGGACAATGGGACATGCAGCACCTGCAGCACCTCCTGCTGTCTGTAGTGAAAAACGGTCTAAATCTTACACACTGTCCCCTTAAGATACTCCCATTTTCTAACTGGTGTTGTTATGTCATCCCTTTTTACAACCTTCGTCTTGCGCTTGCTTTTAGCACCGCCTCTGGCAGTCTGGAGAGGCGAAATAGAATGACAGTTACGTATGTAACAGCGGTTCTATGATCCCCGAATGGCTTACAGAGTTACTTGTCACTTGGATTCCTTGTCTCTGCATTGTTCGCGCGAGTAGGTTCTGAGGGACAGACTACCTGGTGACACTGCCTTATACATGTCCCCGGTGTCATATACATGTCATTTTTGATGGTATGCATTCTCCTCTTGCGCTTGCGTGAAGGCTTATTCCGCCTGCCCATGGTCCCTTGTCATAAGGGCAAAAGCATGTAGACATGCCTTGCCAAATGATAAAACCAACTCAGTATCTCCTTCCGCGCCACAGTCATGGCAGCGAACAACAGGTGCGAGACAGAGTTGCCAATGCGAGCCGAGCGCGCACAAGCATTATAGGCCCTTGTAACCAGGTCATCCGCCATGCAACATTGTATGTTTGGACAATGCCGCATTCTCAGAGCGAGCTCACCTGGTGACAAGAGCAAGGAAGCCACATCCTCCTCCACAACAGGCATGCGGTCTAACCCAATGTTAGCAGCATCCTGCAACGCCACCAATGTACGCCCTTCAGAAGTAAGGTGGGCAACATAACGGCCCAACAGGACTGCAAGAGATCTAAATAATGCCCACACTGTGGAACAATGAAGGCAGAGGATGGGCGGTCACGCCGGAAAAAGGTATTTCTCCAGGGAGACTGGGGACAAGGAACATCCACCTGAAGCTCCCACAAAGCAGCGTGCAAAAGGGACTTGAGTGAGAGATGAGCCCCTTTCAGAAGGAGGGGAACCAACAGTGGAGTCCCTAGAATCGAACTCAAACACATGGAAGCATGAGTCTGAAGCAGACTGTCAGGTTCAGTTGTGAGACATTTGTAAGAAACTGCACACAAAAAAGGAAACAAGGCAATCTTTCCAGCTCATGCATGAGGGTAGCAAAGACGAACTGGCCAAGGACAATTCTGCTGCGCTCTGCCAGCCTCTCCGATCCCTCTCTCTTTTTTTTGATACAGAAATCCCTAACTACATGAAGGTCCCGGCCCTCGAGGGGCAGAAAAAAATGCAAGTCTATGGCCGGAACCTAATGTACTTGTCCTTCTATGTGTGAGCATGTGGGTGAGAAACTACTTCATGTCCATGCATCCATCCATCTTCTACCGCATTCTTCCAGGGTCGGGTCGCGGGGGCAGCAGCTTGAGCAAGGAAGCCCAGACTTCCCTCCCCCCGGCCACTTCATCCAGCTCTTCTGGAAGGATCCCCAGGTGCTCCCAGGCCAGCCAAGAGACATAGTCCCTCCAACGTGTCCTGGGTCATCTCCGGGGCCTCCTTCCAGTGGGACATGCCCAAAACACCTCACCGGGGTCCAGGGGGCATCCAAACCAGGTGCCCGAACCACCTCAGCTGGCTCCTCTCAATGCGGAGGACCCGACCCAGAGAGCCCCGCCACCGTGGCCCGTCCTCATCTGCTTTCGCCCCCGCAAGTACCATTCGACAAATAAACATCATGTCCTTACCTTCACTACCTGTGTGTGCTTTTGGGTCCTCCATCCCCGAGCCGTGACAGTACGATCTGGCCAAACGTAATGGACCCAGCACGTCAAGCCGCCACTCCACTGGCATCACGCACCGCCCCCAAGCCCTAGGTTGGAATCCCGGAACGTTATGACGGCAAACCTGAAATGTGCAAAGCTTTCCTGACAAACTGGTCCTTGCTGTTTGCCCTCCAACTGAGGACGTTCGCCTCGGAGCAAGCCAGGGTAGCGTTCGTGATTAATCACCTCACAGGGCGCGCCCGCCTGTGGGGCACGACGGAATGGAGGTAACAGACCCCCACTTGTGTCTCCTTCCAATCACTCACAGCAGAGATCCAGAAGGTCTTTGGACTCAGTTATGCTGGCGCCGGATTGGGTCAAGGCCTCCTTGATCTACGACAAGGTGAAAGGTCAGTGGCCGATTACGCCCTAGATTGGCGCGCGAATGGAAAATGCCCTTGATCCTGCGGACATCTTTTTAGCCCGTGGGGTCGATAGCAAACCGGCATTTTGTGATCGAAGTTGTCGGGACAGAACATATGGTGATATTAAGTCGACGAGATAGGAAGGAGCTAAACCGTGTAAAATTTTATAAGTAATTAACAGCACCTTAAAATCACATCTCACATGTATTGGAAGCCAATGCAGGTCAGCTAGAATTGGAGTAATATGATCGAACTTTCTCGTCCTTGTCAATAGTCTCGCCGCTGCATTCTGTACAGACTGCAGAATTACTTTGGGAAATAGTACAGTTTCCCAGGTTCAATGTGGTATTCTTAATCAAGTGCTGATGATGAGAAGGGCCAATAATTAACATCTCTGTTTTACTAGGGTTGAGAAGCAGAAAATTGGAGTTTGTCTACTTAACAATTTACACGTAGCGTTTCATCCGTAATCCACAGAGTGTGCCGCTTCGGACGAGTTTTAAGTTTCAACGGCACAATAGAGTTTTGGGAATTTAAAATAACCGTATTAAAATCGACTGAACCAGTGAAAGACGGAAAAGCAGCTGTCGCGGGAGGCACTAGTTCAGAAAGTGCAGCAGTGGTTGATGAGTTAATATCACGGCTCTTAAAGCCTTGGTTGTGGACAATAAGGCCACAATGCTAGGACTTCAAATGTTATAAGATAATGATCTGACATAGCGTTTGTATATGGCAAAATTATGACATTTGAGGCAGTTAGGCCACGGGTTTACCATTCCGGTGTGTTGCTGCATTTATTATTTGTGTAAAACCAAATGCATCAATTATTGTTTGAAATGCTACAGTAAGTGGCTCCAATGGGGAGTTCATATGAATATTGAAGTCACCTATAATTAATATATTATCTGTGTGAGTTATTAAGTCAGCCATAAATTCAGGGAATTCATCTAAGAATCCAGAGTATGGACCGGGAGAACAAAAACTAACTACCACATAGAATGGTGGTGAGGAGCTCAATCGCATAACGAGAGCCTCAAATGTCTTGTAGGTGTGATTAGTGCTCGTGCTAGGTTTAAGATCAGATTCTGAAATTAGGGCGACACTTCCCCCTTTTTTACAAGGACGGGCAACGCGTGAGCCCACAAAGTTTGGGGATGAGGCCTCATTTAATAAGAATTCATTTGGTTTTAGCCAGGTTTCACAGAGACCAAGCACTTTAAGATTGTGACCTGTAATAAGATCATTTACAAGAGGGGCTTTTGAGGGGAGTGACCTAATATTTATGAAGCCAAATTTAAACTGGGAAATTTTTCCTGGACTATTCTGAGTCTTCATGTTGGTAGTACTAATACTAACAAGATTTTTATGGCTGGGGCTTGGTTTGTATTTTGAGTAATTAAAACCTCGTCCAATGTTAGTAAAGTAGGAATTCGATGGTTGACGGCTACAGCGCACGTATTAATATTAATATTCCGCCTAGGTACTATGTCACTAGTCTTACCGCTTAAGGAGGCTCGGCTATTTTCCTTATTCAACACCACCTCAGCAGAAATCTTATCACTAGGGCATTCAGCATTAGGTATTGAAACAGTGTGTGGATTGCAGTGACTGAGACTAAGTATGCTATGTGTGTTCTAGCAGTCCAGCCTAGTGCCGGTTAACTCTAGCCTTAACGACTCCACACCCGTTCTAGCAGGCTCGCTACTCGCCTGCGACCCAACATGCTCTAATGTGAGAAGTCATGGAAGGCTCAAACAGTAATCTATGTTTCTAGAAAGAGTGATGGCACCTTCCCAGTTAGGGTGAAGGCCATCCATCTTTAGCAGGTCGGGCCAGCCCCAGAAAGAGGGCCAATTATCTACAAACTGGAAACCCTGCTCTCTACAGAAACTAGCCATCCACCGGTTAAGCGAGAATAATCTGCTAAACCTCTCATCATTGCCTCTCGCAGTTAGAGGGCCAGAGACATTAACTCGACGCCGACTCATCTTTCTAGCAAAATTACAAGTCATAGCTATGTTCTTCTTTGTAATCTCAGACTGCCTCATTCTAGTATCGTTGGAGCCGACATGTATCACTATGTCCGAGTAACCAGTGTTGTTTGCACTAAACTGGTGTCTAGGCCTCTTGCGTGTCAGCTCCCAAAGATTAACTTTAATGTCAGGCGCTCTGGCCCCAGGAATACACATTACAGTGGCTGGTGTTTTAAGCTTGATGTTACGGGTGAAGGAGTCCCTTATAACTAATGTGTGGGAGCCAGTAGACTGAGATGGAGTGTGCCTAGCAAGGGGGCTAAAAAGATTATGCGTCTGAACAGGCTCACTGCGGCTAGCAGGCTTTTTAGGGCTAATGCTAGCCGGACTAGCGGGTAGGCTACGACCCGCACTAGCCGACGCTAGCGGCATTGCGGGAGGGCTATGGCCCGCACTGTCACTATCAGATTTGTCCGTCTGATCTACGATTATCAGACTACTCTGCACTAGCTGAAGGACATGGCCCTCTCGGAGAGAAAGCCTCTCCATGAAAATAATGCAGGTGTTGCAAGTGACTGATGCGATGGAGGTGCACAAAGCTATGCTTACCTTAGTACAGCCGAGCGAATACTTACGCTAGCAGAGCTGCACGAGAACGAGGATGAACGGAGCTAGGAGCTGTTCAGAGAATCGGCAGATCACTAGCTATCAAACAATGGAAACAGTCCTCAAAAATAAAGAAAAAACACCGAACACAGGTCCGACGGGTGGTGGTAAAATAGAAAAATAGAAAAAGAAAAAAATCGTTTGTCTCTCCAGCTAAGGCTAAAACAGCGACAGCTGTTTCTCATATTATTGTATCCAAATACATTAACAAGGATGAATTTGAGTTCATCAATTATTATTATTAAAGAAAACCAGTGTCCATTTGCATCAGCTGCACGAGACACAACCTCGCCAGAGAAATTATTCAGTAAGATACCCACCCCTGCTGATATCGATGTTACATGGCTACAGTAAATTTTGTTTCCCCATTGTCTGGACCAGGGGTGGCCAAATTCGGTCCTCAAGAGCCACAATCCAGCCTGTTTTCACTGTATCTCTTCAACCAACACACTGAAATCAGCGTCGTTATCAGGATTCTGGAAAGCATGCTGATGAGCTTATCATTTGAATCAGGTGTGTTAGTTAAAAAGACACAATGGAAACAGGCTAGATTATGGCTCTTGAGGAGCAAGCTTGGCCACCCCTGGTGTAGAACAAAATGTGATGTCCTCATTGGTGAAGTGAGTCTCTTGTAAGAAAATTATGTTGACCTTTCTTCCTTTACAAAACACAAAATAAAAACCTTATGCTCTTCGTGATGTCTCTTAAAGCCCTTACACTGACAGATAAGAGTGAAGCATTTGTTTTTTAACACACATAAACAACAATTGAAAATAAATTTTAAAAACATGCAGAAGAACATAAAATATCAGAATATCATTTGATAATTTAACCACTCCTAATTTAGTGAAACCCAAAAACATTTACATTTTAAAGCTCGAAGGTTTTTTTTTTACCCAAATATATCTAAGTGACCACGGCATGACTTTCTGTCCAATTAATGAAGATCTAGTAGTAATCAAAGAGGTTAAGGTCCTCCACCAACCAACACATTTTCACAGCATTTTTCATCTTGATAAATTTTAAGGATTGAAAATATTGACATAATTCTTAATTAAAACTAATGAAATTAGGTTTGAACTTAAAATACCTATTTTATGAATAATTCCCCAAGGTTTATGAGCGTGCTAATGATCAGGTCGTGAGATGACTCCTTAATAGAAATACCATATAAGACATTCACTTTTATGGTTTTTTTAGGCATTTTAGGCAACAACCAGTCATACAAATCTTCCCAGAAGACATTAATGAATTTGCAGAAAAAAATATAAGTTCTGTTGTTTCTATGTCTTCATTGCAAAATACACAGTTGTTGTTGTCCAAATTAAAGTGCAGTCCTAAGAATTCAGAAGAGGGTTATACTCTATTAAGGATTTCGTAATAAATTTTCTTTGCTTTGGGAGCAATGGGAAATTTAAAATATTTGGATCGCAAACTTTCAGCTTCTTTTTTTGAAAAAACATTGTAGGATTGCAATTCTGTTTGAAGAGAATGGCTACAGTTCCTAAATAAATGCTTGCCGAATTGTGAGATTAGAAATTTTGGGATGAATAATGTAACCATCCACCAAAAGCAAAGGTAGTGTTGGGTTCACATTACTTGGAAAAAAATTAAAAGCCATCATAAAAATAAGTTGAAGAATTGCATTCGTGAGCTTATTGTACTGCTCTTATTTGTGAAGGTTATATTTTGAGGAAAACATTTCAAGCAGCTTAATCTTTCCTGTATTATCCAGGAGGTGCATTGCAGACTAAATTCCTTTCTCTGACCAATTATGATAAAATTATTTTTCCACAAAATGTATGTGCAATTTCACAATGGGGTGGTGTGAGGACTAAAGTTATTTTTGGCGATCATTCTCCAGTAGTGTAACACCTGTTGGTGAAGATGGATAGTTTGATGAGGAGCTTATTTAGGTCAAAGTCACATTTCAGCAGAAAATGAAGACCTCCAACTTGATGAAAGATAGTATAGCTTGGGATATAAAGCTATAGACTGTCTTCACTCTTCAGAAAAAATCTTAACCAGGTAATTTTAATCATTCCATTGATACAGTTGATATCAATGGACTGAAGACCTCCCTCCTCACATCCTTTAACCTGCGTACCTTTTTGAATGTAATGTGATTTTATATTCCAAATATAATTACATTTGATTTATCGACTTGGTCACATTTTTTGAGAGTGCCAGAGAGTATGCTGGGTAAATGAATCTGGAAAGACATTCCAATTTTGTAATTAAGATTCCACCAATAATAGAGACCTTTGTCTCAAAGATCTAAAGATCTCTTTGTCTCAGAGATTTAAAAGAGTTTTACATTTGTCTCAATTTTTCAAAATATTAATATTAGTAAAAGTGTCTTTGATAATGTGTATCCCTCAGTATTTAACTGTTGACTTCAGAGGGGTATTATGAATAGTTAAAAGGGGACAATCATGGCTAGGGAAAAGATCACACTTTTTAAGGTTCAATTTTAATCCAAATGACCTAGAAAAAAAACTAATTGTATGGATAATTTCAGGGATTTGGTCGCTATTTTACATAAAAATTGTCGTATCGTCAGTAACTCGGCTAATAGCCAGCTGTCTGCCAAGCACTGTCAGTTTTTCAAAGTTTCTATTTTTTTTAAGTATTTTCTTTTTCTTTTTTTTTTAATAACAGGTGAACAGTGTATACACAGCAATGGAAAGGAATAGAAATACAAAAACAATAAAACAAATTAACAAAAATCACACAAAAACACAAACTATGGAGCTGCCAAGTGAAGGAAATGGGTTGCACATGGGTGAAGTATCATTTTACAACTTGGCATTAAACCGAATATATGTTGCACGCATAGCATCACATCAACAGTGTAAGAAAGTATCAGCCTTTGAGGTGGTCGATAAATGGGCCCCAAATGGCCAAGAATTTAGCTTGTGCTTTGGCTCTGTGAAAGTGTATCTTTTCCAACTGAATAACATTAATGATTTCGGTGAGCCATTTCCTGAAGCATGGAGGTTTCGGGGATTTCCAGTCCAAGAGAATAATCTTTTTGCTGCCACCATGCCAAGCATTAATGCCTGTCGCAATGCTGATGCGAAAATGAGCGCATGCTCTGAACAACCAAAAAGGGCCAGTTCTGGGTCAGGGTTTATGTTGTTGACATATGATGCACTAACCAATAGAATAATCCAAATTTAGTCTTCAGTTGTTTGAATGAGGCAAAACACTTGTCTATATAGGGGTTTTTGAGGATCACAAGTCCACGCTGCTTTCAAACCGCAAATACTTTGCTTACTGACTTTGCTGCCAGTACAGCCCTGGTTTTCTTAAAAATGGGGAGTAGTTCTTAAAAATGGAGAGGCCGAATCTTCCTTCTTCTGTGGATTTCTGCAAATGTTTTTTGGATATTCTGGATGACCTGTAGCCCCAGACAAATGGAAGGATTATAGAATCCAATTGTTTGAAAAATGTTGAAATGAGAAGTGGCAGGTTTTGAAACAGGTATACGAACTTTGGGAGAATCATCAACATCTTAATAGCATTGACAGTGGCAATATTTCCCACTTCTCAATGTTATTTTTCAGCTTCCTAATCATGTCAGCATCATTGAGTTTAAATAAGTGCTTGGGGTTTCGGGGTATATTAAGTCCTAGATAAAGTTATCATCTACAATTGTAAACGGCAAGGAGTCAAGAAAGTGTTGGTCTAGATTTTTTGTCCAAGGCATGAATTCGCTTTTTCTCCAGTTAATCATATAGCCAGAGTTTGCCAAAGCATTCAATCAGGTCCAGCAAGTGGGGCATAGAGACCACAGGGTCTGCAAGATATAACAGCACATAATCTGCATAAAGACAAATGTGATTTTCCACACCCCTTGTCTTAATGCCCTGTATGAGTAGGTGACTCCTGACCAGTATTGCAAGAGGTTCTAAAGCCTTATTGAATAGGAAAAGTGACAAAGGGTCACGTTGCCTAACACCGCAATGTAACCTGAAGGGCTCAAATATGTCATTATTAGTAAGGAAGGCAGAATTGGGGCATAAATACAGCATCTTGACCCAGTTAATTAAGGTGTCTCCAACTCCAAACCTTTTGAGTGATTCAAACATGAAGGGCCATTCTATTTGGTCAAAAGCTTTGGCTGCATCCAAAGACAGGACCGCCGCTCCAGGGTTGTCTGAGTGAACGGCATATAGATTGCTGAGTAACCGCCGCACATTGCAAAACCTTAGTAATAGATTTTTGATCAAAGTTAAGAAGAGCAATGGGCCTACAGCTCCCTGGTTCTGTATTCTCTTTGCCTTTTTTTAATAAGAGGCATATGTTTGCTTCATACAATGAACTTGGGAGCTGCTTCTTTACAATGGAGTCCTTTACCATTCTGAGCATAAGTTGGGCAAGAAATTTGTGGAATGTCTTGTAAAATTCACAGCCAAACCCCTCAGGGCCCATCTGCCAGACGGAAATGATTTGATTGCTTCGAATAGCTCCGTTTTGGTAATGTCTGAGTCCAGTTCTAACCTGGATTGCTCGTCTAATGTTGGCAGGTTGTGGGAGTCAAAGAAGTTGTCCCTGTCCATTTCAGATGTTGTTGAACTGGCTGTGTAAAGCTCTGAATAGAAATCTTTGAAGCGTGAATTAATTTTGTTAGGATTGACCAGTAGTTCTCTGTGAAGGGAATCATATATTAGGTTGTTATCATTATGTACTTAATTCATTGTTACCCATTTATGCAATCCTAGTTCATCTTGACCCTGTCCTTAGATAGAGCTGTTGACGCACGAAAGTGTGAGCCGGGACCTTGGCCCAGCTGCTGGTGGCGCCCGGCTGGCTCTCTTGTTGTGTCTTGTAATCTGCTATGCTTTTGCTCAATAAAAGCCTGGGGGGGACGGCTGGGCAGTGAAACTAGCGTTGGAAGACCCACGAGTTCATTTGCCCAAGCTTTTTTCCCTATGCCCGGCATAGAAAAGTCAATCTTGGCTGGTCTGAGTTACTCTTTTTGCTGTTTAAGCAGCTAGGCTTGTCCTAGTCTTCTTTTCTGAGATTTCTCTGACATTCTCCCGTACTAGATTTGATTTTGTATATTGCACGACTTGCTCGGGCACCTTTCAACTGCCTGGCCAACAGCTTCTCAGGTTTGTCTCCCAGCTCAAATTGATTTTGTTTTACCGTTAATAAAAGATTACTTATAGTTCTACTGAGAATTTTATTATATTCCTATTTCAGATTCAAAATCTTCTTGTAATCTTCTTGAGATGAAGAGCCCTGATAGGTTTGTCCTAGAGCTGGAAGCATATTTTCAATTTGCACTAGGCAGCGGCGCTGCTCCTTCTCCTTGAGGCCTCAAAAGAAATTGTGACCCCTCATAACCACCTTGAGGGTCTACCAGAGTGTAGAATCTGAAACGACCTGTGTCATTAGTCTGCAAGAACTCCTCGAAGCACGAAGAGATATAATTAACAAACACTTGTTCTGTTAGCAACAATGGATTTAAGTGCCAACAGTAAGTGTGTTTTGGAACGTCCAGTTTTAGTTTTAGTGTTACGGGGCAATGAACTGACATTAAAATGTTATGATATTTAGCGCATTCAATATTAGATATTAATTTTGCATCTATTAGAAAATAATCAATTCTAGTGTAGTATTTATGGACATGGGAAAAATATGAATAGTCTTTCTGGGTTGGGTTTTGTAGTCTCCATTCGTCCATCAAATTTTGATAGGACCCAGTTTGTGGGACCCCTGGGGTGCTTTAGTGTTTCCCAGCTCCGGTGTGGTTTTACGATAGCAGATGATTTTTTTTTTTTTAATGATTTTTTAAAAAAGTGATAAAAAGACAAATAATGTGGCATTTTCAGGGATCATTCATTTTGAAATGCCAAATCAGGTTTTGATGGGACCCAATTGTGGGACCTTGGGGTGCTCTATTGTCCTGCAGGACAGGTGTAGTCTTACGATAGCTAAAAAAGATTTTTTTTTTTACAATTTTTAAAGAATGTGATATATTGACAGCTGAATGTTGCATTTTCAGGGGTCTCTTATTTTGAAAAAACACATCAGATTTTGATTAGACCCAGTTTGGGTGACCCTTGGGGTGCTGAAATAGGGTAGGTGTGTTGTTACGATAGCTAAAGAATTGTTTTATTTATCTATTTTTTAAATATGTGATAAAATGACAATAAAATGTGACATTTTCAGGAGTCACTCATTTTGAAATGTCACATCAGATTTTGATGGGATCCAGTTTGGAGGACCCCTGGGGTTGTGTACTGTTCTTCCAGGACTAGTTTGGTATTATGATACCCAAAGAAAATAAATAAATAAAATCTGGACCCATGACAGTGAAGTATTGATGTTTCAGGGGACTTTGTTTATTTATTTTTTTATTTTTATTTTTAAGACCAGATTGTGAGGAGACAGCATTTCCGGGAGACCTGTAATCAGTAAGGCTTCTCCAGCATTCATCTAATGTCGTGATACCATTGTTGTGATTTTCTAAAAAAAGAAAAAAAAATCACTTTGTATAATTTTTTACGGTCATTGATCAATATTTACCAATATATTTATCAATAGCTCTGTAGTTGGTTAGGGTAGAGACCCCGATCACTATGCACATCAGTCATATTCCTTTCTTCATGAGACAACCTCTAGTTTTCTAATAAATCAATTTGTCTAATTTTAATTATTATTTCATGCTTCTTGATCAATATTTTCCAATGTATAGATCAATAGCTCTGCAGTTAGTATGAGATAGAGACCCCCAAATCCCAACATACAACATATATTCCCTTCTTCATAGCACAACCTCTAGGTTTCTAATAAATCAATTTGTCTAATTTTAATGATTATTTTATGTTTATTGATCATTTATCACCGATATATTCATCAATAGCTCTGCATTTTTGGTTGGGTTAGAGACATCAAAATCTCTACACACATCAGTCATATCGCCCTCTTTATGGCACAACCTAGTTTTCTAACAAATCAATTTGTCTAATTTTGTCTAATGATTAATTAATTATTAATAATCAATATTTATAGATGTATTGATCAATAGCTCTGCAGTTGGTTGAGTTAGAGACCCCAAAATCGCTACACACGTTTTTCATATCACCCTCTTCATACCACAACCTCCAGTTTTCTAATAAATCAATTTGTCGAATTTTAATGATTTCTTTTATACTTTTGATCAATAATCACCAACATATTGATCAATAGCTCTGCAGTTGATTGGGTTAGAGACCCTCAAATCACCACGCACATCACTCATACCACCATTGTCGTGGCAAAACCTCTAGTTATCTAATTAATCAATGTGTCTAATTTTAATTATTATTTTATATTTATTGATCAATATTTACCAATATATTGATCAATAGCTCTGCAGTTGGTTGAGGTAGAGACCCCAAAATCACCACACACACATCAGTCATATCACCCTCTTTGTCTCACAACCTCTAGTTTTCTAGTAAATCACTTTGCTTAATTATGAAGATTATTTTATCCTTATCGATCAATAGTTACAGATTTAACAATCAGTAGCTTTGCAGTTGGTTGAGTTAGAGACCCCAAAATCACTACGCACATCAGTCATATCACCTTCTTCATGCTACAAACTCTGGTTTTTCAATAAATACCTTTGCTTACTTTTGAGGATGTGTACATATTCCTCAATAAGCATAAAATAATCCTTAAAATTAGGTAAAGTTGTTTATTAGAAAAATAGAGGTTGTGCCATGAAGACGGCAATATGACTGATTGTGTAGTGTGTTTGGGGTCTCGACTCCAAGCAAAAATTGATAAATAAGCATTAAATAATCATCAAAATTAGACAAAAGGATGTTTGTAGAAAACCAAAGGGTGAAGCATGAAGGAGAGGTGACTAATGGGTGTAGTGAATTTGGCATCCCTACCCCAACCAACAACAGAGCTATTGATCAATGTATTGGTAAATATTGATCAATGGGCATAAAATAATCATCATAATTATAAAAAGATTTATTAGAGAACCAGAGATTGTAGCATAGAGGGGTGTGTGTGACTGTTTTAGTGATTTTACTGTCTCTTACTAAATCAACTGCAGAGCTATCGATCTATTTATTGGTAATTATTGATTCATGAGAATAAAATAATCATTTAAATTAGGCAGAGTTATTTATTAGAATGTGCCATGAAGACTGCAATATGACTGATGTATGTAGTGATTTTGTGGTCTCTATTCCAACAGCAACAGAGCTATTGATCAATATATTGGTAATTAATGATCAATAAGAATCAAATAATCATTAAAATTAGACAAATTAATTTATTAGAAAACTACACGTTGTCCTATGAACAAGGGAATATGAATGATGTGTGTTGTGATTTTGGGGTCTCAAGTGAACGGTCTGTGGCGAAGAACATGTATGTGAGTGTTACACCCAGCCTAGGGGAACTGGGATATAACGTGTGTGCTCCCCCGTCCGTACCCTCACCATCAGAAAAGGCCCGTGAAACTAAAGTTGTTGAGAACAAAAACAGCAGCTTTTATTGTCTTCGGAGGGAGGGCAAACAAACAAAATAATAAACAAAAGATCTTCTGAATCCCTAACTAACTAGCCAAACAAAAAGGAAACGAATGACAATTGGCTCACTAACTACCTAACGCAAAAACAGGAGAAAAAGGGTTAAACCAAAACGGCGTCTCCCTCCTACTACTGCTCAATCTACAGATTCTTACAAACACAGCGAGCAACACAGATGCACAATATCTAACAATTTCTGAGGTGGCGTTTTCTGGCGGTGGGATGATCGGAGAAAGACAGAGTTTGGTCCGTGGGCTGCTTAAATAGGGCGGCAAATCAGGAGAGCCAGCCAATGGGATGACACCACCTGCACACAATTGACACACTCCCACCAAAAAGGCACTCACACACACGCACACACAAACAAAGGAGAACACAGCAAAACACATACAAAAACTACATATGACCCACGGGTCATAACAGTGAGCAAGTTCAGCTTCGGCAAACCAAGCACGGACCGGAGTACAGCAGCCTCACTTGGACAATTTACACGTGTCGTTCTAAAAATGCAAATGGACATCGTTTCCGTTCAAATTATCAATATGTGCAGCTTGGTAAAAAGGTGCAACAATTCAAAACATGCTACAAAACTACTTTCCCTTCAATATCCAAATGTCATTGTATACCAGTTACACATTGATGGTTAAGGCATTCTATTCTATTTGATTCTATTCTTAAAAAAGACATTTTCTAGAACGATTGTCCTTTTATTCACTAATATCATTCCACATTATTATCCCAACATTTCAAACCACCGCAAATCCATACTGCGTTTATTTGCCACAAATAGCTATGTCCGAATACCTAAAGGGGCAGTAAGGTGAAAAGTCAACTTTTTGGAGCTTTTAAAGTATGTTCCAATGTTGATTTCTCACTCTACACACCCCAATATGTTATTTTCCTTCATGGAACTATTTCTAACCATTCCTTGCATATTGTGTGCTCCTGTGCAGATGAAAATAGCTTGAAGTGCGCTTATGACGACAGAAGTAATTGGCAACTACCCTACACCCCTCCTCACTGCCTGTGCAAGAGAAAATACAGGTCGACCTTATCTACATGTTTTACCTTCATGTTAGTCCTGGAACTGGGGGAAAAGAGATTTTGCACCCAGTCAGTCATGGAAATGGTTTATTAATTATACATTGATCCCTCGTTTTTCACAGTTAATGGGGACTGGAATCACCCCGCAAAAAGTAAAACCTGCAAAGTAGCACCCCAACTTTTCAAATGTTTTTTTTTTTTTTTTTTAACGTGAAAAGTCTTCATGTTATACATATTATTTAAGACATATTACTTCAGTACATACATTTCTTCAATGTCAAATTATTAAACCTGATTCACTGGACAGTAAGTGAGCAGTTAGGACTTTTCCTTTGAAGTCATATTAGCAGCGGCCTGGACGTTGAATTAAAGTCAAATCTGTACATGATCAAACATGATAACAATGGAGAGTTTACACTTGAAACATCTAAATCTAGGTAAGACATTTCCAACGGTCTGGTGAGCGTTTGCTCCATTGTGTTTCTCCCTTAACAATGTGTGTGCGTGTGTGTGCCTATTGCCTTGACAATATATGTGCATTTGCTGTGGGTGTGTTTGATGACAAACACATCCCTGTGGGTGTATGTTATGTCCCAGTCTAGGGGCCTAGGACATAACATGTGTAATGGGCCCCGCCTTCCCCAACTCCCAAGCAGCCAGCCGATACACCAAATGTTTGGAAAACAAAAGATACATTTATTTACATTACAAAAGGGTTACTGAAAGATTGGAGCAATTAACTCAGGGTGAACCAAGGCCAAAACAACAAACAAAACAATCTGTCTTTGCGATAACCAAACTAACCTAGCAAACAAAACAACCAAAAGACAATAGGCTTACCTCCCTAGCTCCAAAAAACAGGAGGAAAGAAAATGTACAACAAAAACGGCGGTTCACCCCTTCTGCTCGGTTTCCGGACTATTAGTACAAATGCGTGGCTGGTTGGGAGTGAAGGAGGACGAGAGTTGTCTGCCATCTCAGCTCAATATATAGCAGGTGTGCGACCTGCCAATCAGCAGCAGACAATCGTGGGCCTTCCTGGAGCCGACCAATTCGTGCACTGCTGGGGCACACCTAAAAAAAAGATGCCAGGAAACACAGGGAAAAAGAAACAAAGCAGGCCGGTACCAGATAGCAGGACCCCTGAGTGACCCGACCCGTAACAAAGCGGGAGTTGGGGCGGATTACAACTCCAACTCCGTGTAACTCATTACATGCACCACGGTACACATTGTTGTCAACAGGCAGAGGAGCAAAGACAACGTTCACCACGTCCGAGGAAGGCCTGTGGCAAGTGCATTTATAGTTACCTCATCTGTCTGGCATACAAGAAACCGTCACAGCATGTCGCCGCAATACAGTACAGCTTTTTCCCCCTAAAAAAATTTTCAAATGACCGAGGGCACAAAAATCGAAGCATGGAGTAGCAAGGGATCACTGTAATAGCTACAGCGTTTTGATATACAAATGCTGAAGCGGCCAAAAAGTGTGTTTGGGAGCACACTGCCGGACAAAAAAATGTCACGAATAAATAATTCACCCACAGGCAGAAGTTACAGAACTATTGTTATGAAGACTGAATTTCACAGGGACTGATTTGATGGGAATGTGTGTTAGTGAGAGTGGTGTATTGACACCCTTTGGCATTTTAATGTCAGTAAAACATCTGTTTTGGGCCTCGTTCTTCATGCTGCTGGAGTAGTCTTAATCATTTGCGAGCTTGATGAAGATAAGTGGAGAAGATGATGGATGGATGCATGTTTTGTGGCCCGCCGGCATTGAACACATGACGAAATAGACAAGGCGGCTAGCTACCCAATAAGGTGCTGACTCTGCAAACGAGCCATTTTACTTCCTGGTTAGAAAGATTGGTACCATACAACTCATATTAGGGGGAAATTTTGACCCAACTGTGGCTTTAAGAAGTTCTTGATCCGTGATAGCAAAGGAAAAGCATACCACAAAAAAACAACACTAGGAAGCTAAAATATTGCATTGATTGTCAAGACCTGTCGACTTTCAATATGATGTCCTTTCTAAATGCTTACAAACGGGAGGTCAAGAGGTACACCCTTCAGATGTCAAATTCAGCCCATGTTGTGCTCATTTACTGTCATTCAAAATTGGAAATATTGTCCATTTTGAAAACCCCATGTTTTATCATGCATTACCCGGGGTTTTTTGCATTAATCCTTTTAACGCTGACACACAAACAGGGTGTGATAGTAATTTTTGTGTTGGGACCCCAAAACCACTGGTTAGTGCTAGTGGATACCTCAATGACTTTTTCAAGTTTTTCAATGACATTGTTGAGTGGCCTAGCCTGACTTCCATAAGACAAAGTTCTTGCTATGTGTTGGAGCCAAAAAGCCTTTTGTGTATTCTAATTTGTTTATATTAAGAAAGTTAAACAAATTGTCTGAAGACATGCCAATCTATGGTGGGTGGAACCATGGTTGCCATGGTTACATAAATACGTGCCAGTTGGTGATTGCACTCAGGTGCGACAGGGCAAGACACAAACAGTTTTCGACCGTGCGAACGTGCGAACGTGAGTGGTCTTTAAGTTTGGTTTGTAACCCGAATTATTGTTTTATCAAGATATTGAACGAAAAGGAATGTGGACGAAATAAACGGATTGGCATATCCAACGCAACGCAAAGAGACTATTGAAATTATTTGATCGACGCACGCGTCAAAACAAAACTTACCCAGTTGCCCTGCTGTCCAGCCTATAGGCAAAGGCTGTACACTATGCATTGTGGGATTTTTAGTTGACAAAAGGCTTCGATTCAAGAAATAAATTTTGCAGGAACACTTTTATATGGCTGCAGGAAAGCGTTTTATTTCATGCAACGCATAACTTTATAGCTGCATATTCTGTCTGCAAAATCTGCAGCATTGAATAGATGGTACTGTAGATGGTATACTTTTCACACAAAAAGAAAATTCTTCGTAAATATGCATATGTATGGTTAGGGCGAGGTCAGTCGTATGCAGTAGGCGCTCGCAAATGCTTGTCACGGGCATTATCAGCCCATCGCCTGCCATGTTTCCTTGCCCAACGCAAATGCAATCAGGGCAGCACACGCTCCTCAATTAGCATGCGCTTAATTGCATGAAGGTGAAGCAGATGACGTGGCGGATCTCATCTTCAGATTGCAGGCCCCATGTCAGTGTGGAGATGCAGATGTTGTTACGCGCCCTGACTGATGGCAAGGAGACTTCCCGTCTCTCCGCTTAACATTATCATTACTGCCCAACACCTGCCTGTTTATCATGAGGGATTCTCCAGAGTGAAAATCTTCTGCTTTTTTATTTATACATACTTGTACCCTGAGTTTGATGTGTGTTCAAAACAGAAAACATTATTAAAAGACATGTGATCTTAGTGAGGAACACTTTCAAGCAACAAATATGTGCCTTACCTCCACGTGACAACACGATGTGCGTGTGAGTGCATGGCCGTGAGCTGGGGATGACAGCAGATCCTAAATGAGTGTGCTCATGGCTTATTTGACACTTTGTTGCAGTTGCAGCGGAGTGCAACTGAAACTCATCTTTGCTGCAGAAACCAAGTCCACGGTGCACACTATTCCGATTATGCACTCAAATTAGATCACAATTTGAATGCTATACCCTGTCAAACAGCTGCAGTCTCATATTGCTTCCTGAACAACGGAGGCTTCACAAGATTTTAAAATGACGTCAATTTCTCTATAGGTTTCAATGACAGCTCATTTCAGAGTCCACTTCTGATGGTAAACAAAAAAAATCTGTAATAAAAGTACCTGGACTGCGTAAAGACAGATACATTCATCTTTGGGATTGAATGAGCTACTTAGTCTGACTGCCTGATGCTTGCCAAAACATGAAACTTGCTACAATTAATCACATCTTATTATTGTTTGTCCTGTCAAATTCTCAGAGGGAAAGATTGAGAGACAAAATGAAAAATAAAGAAAAGAATGGAAAAAAGACGAAAAGGACAGATGGATGAACAGACAATAGAGAGAAAGAAAAAACAAAGGAAGAATGAAAGGAAGTAAGTAAAGAAAAAGATAAACACGTGAAAGAATGGATGAGTCTCTATTAATGGGGTTCTGTTTTTCTGACATGCAAAGATGCATGATGAGGTGCAGTTTAAAGGGGCATGTTAGACCCAGTCTTGGTATTTTTGCAGAGATGAAAAAAAAAAGGGAGGTTTTGTGCCACCGTGGGTGGGAACACAACCGACTTTTAAGATGAGGATCACAGTTGTTATTTTAATTTTCATCTTTCAAACAGTGTGTTTGTTTCATGAGTGACACAGGCACATACTTGACTGTGTAACAAGCGGGAGTTGGGGTGGAAATTGATGACAACTCCTGCCCTCAATGGTTGATGGTTGCACTGGGAGCCAATCAAGTTTGCCAATCTAGCCAATCATGTTTGAGTTTCCTGAAAGACACGCAATTGGCTCCCGGCGTGACCATCGACCAATGAAGGCTTGAGTTGTAATTACTCCCGCCCCAACTCCCCCTTGTTACACAGACAAGGACGTGTCCGTGTCACTGAGCCTGAGCCGTGCCTGAGCCACGGGAGAGGAGCAAAGACGTTCACCAGACTGTTGGAAATCTCCTACCTAGATTTCTTTTATAATAAAATGGTATTTCAAATGTAAACTGTCATTGTTATCATGTTTGATTATCTTCACTTTTGTGTTTGGATTTTGGGACGAGTGAGGCCGACCAATCGCAGACCAGCATCTTAGTGTTTCTGTGACGCCGACCAATAGTACACCAGCATCTTAGGGACTCGTGAAGCCGACCAATAGAAGACCAGCATTGTAGTAACGTAATTAGTGACACGTGTATAGACGTATGAGCATGGAGTCACGCATGCACACTGACCACCATGTTTGAGGTATCTTAAGGCGGAAAAAATGGTGTAAAGAGAGGAAAATAAAAACGGCGCGGTCTTCGTCGTAATGTGAAAAAAAACGTAAGGCAGGGACATCGTAAACCGGGGTCCACTATATATATCTATATATATATATATATATATATATATATATATATATATATATATATATATGTGTATATGTGAACTCCCTGTTTTACGTATTTTTCATCTTACGAACGTGGACCGCGGTGTTATTTGTCCCCCTCTTATGCACAAACCTTTCGTCTTACGAACAATCCATCATGCCGGTCAGTGTGTCTGCACTATTTTTTTCGCTTTGCTGCATCAACAAAAATAACTATTCTCGCATATCCCGGAAACACCGATATGCTATTGGTCTTATAAGGTCACAGTCACGGTCTCAGTCACGGAGATGCCGATATGCTATTGGTCAATTAAGGTCACAGTCACGGTCTCAGTCACGGAGATGCCGATATGCTATTGGTCAATTAGGGTCACAGTCACGGTCTCAGTCTCGGGAGATGCAGATATGCTATTGGCCGGCGTCACGTCAATCACAGAAATGCCGATATGCTATTGGCCGAACGCCTTCATCTAGCTTGATAGCACAGCTGGTCGGTGTGTTGTGAAGACTTGGCAAACTTTATCTGTTAGACATGGCTTCTAAAATTACGAGTGGCGGTAAAGGAAGAAGTAAGAGGATGATGACAATAGAAACGAAGCAGGAGATAATAAAAAAAAAATACAAAGGAGGCGCACGCATAGTTAACCTTGCTAGTGAGTATTTCCGTAACCGTTCGGCAATCTTCTAAGGGCGAGACTTTCCTTGCCAGGGGACGGACCTCGGTCAACAACAAAATGGAGGGGCTTCTTCTATTATGGATTAAAGAGAAGGAAATCGCCGGTGATATTTTCCTGCTAAAAAAAGTTCTCGTTTAAGAAAAAAAAAAATTAAAATTCTGCAGGTTCGTCTCTGCTCCCCTTCGCCTCCACCCACCACCAGCTCAAGCCACGTCGCCCCAAAGATAAATGTCATATATGTTATATAACATATATATATATATATATATATATATATATATATATATATATATATATATATATCCAGTATCCTCTGCTCTCAAGCGGCTAAATTGGCCCTCCCCTTCCACTTGAACAGGGTAAGGGAGGGAAGCGTTCATCATGAAGGATGACCCCCCCCCCCCCCGTAAAGGAGGACAAGATCTCCTGTTATGTTGAGCAGTGTGGCTCATTTCCGTGAGGTGCAGCCAACACGAGGAAACCAAGCCAAAGCAGCCGTAATCACAATTTTCCGAGCCAGACCAACAAATACCAAAAGGTAAGTCGTAGCAGGAATGACATACTGTACTTTTGCTTTTATTGTTGTTGTTTTTACTTGATTTAAGCAAGCACCGAATAACCTGATTGAAATCCATTTTGCAGGGATGCTCTTCAGTGTAACAATCATCAAGTTCCCGAAAATTTCAGTTACTCGAGTAACAGTAAAAAATACTCATAATGTTGTTATAGTCATATAGTGGCATGTATGATACTTTTGTTCAGTTTTTAATGAACAAGTATTCAGAAAACCTGCAGCATATAAGCAGTACAAAATCGTGAGTTGAGTGTTTACTTTTTCATTACATTGCATACCTAATAAAGTCATGCTGTAAAAGGTGCATCACATTTCAGGCACACTGTCAGGTTTTGAGAAAATTGACGGCGTTTACGTGTGCCTTATAGTGTGGAAAATACGGTGTTGTTGCCAAATGCTCCAATCAGGAAAGCAGTCAGCAAAACTACAAAATAACACACTTCTATTGCAAAATCAAATGGGTTTTGGTGAACTTTTCGATTGTAAAAACTATATTATTGTATCAAACAATGAACAAAAGTAAGCTTTTTTTTTTTTTTTCTGAATGGCTACACTCTTAAAGTGAATAATGGAGCAGCATTTCTCCGAATTTACCTACTATTGCATAAGAAAATGCAAATGCTGCTTTCCACTGACTTTTTCATTTTGCAGCACAAATTATGCAAAATGTGAACACAACTGACTGCTTTACACACACTGGCCATCAAAAAGCCATAGGTAAACTGTTGCTGTGGAGAACAATGGAGGGAGCAGGAAGAGTGAGCAGAATGAGAAGTAGAAGAGGTGGAAGAAGAAAACATGGTAGTGAGAAGCAAGCGGGAGATGAGGAGGATAAAGCAAAGGAGGTAGCGGCGTAAGAAATAGAATTATTGATGACATCAGAGCAGGGGTGTGATTGCCGTTGGGAATTTTGGAAACATTCATTTATTCTGTTACTGAATACCAGCTCCAAATTTCAGTCTCGTTGAATACTAAGAGTCAATATTATAGTCATAAGGGTCTATCGCTGGTGCGAATCCCATTTGCAAAAGACAGAAGCTCACTTGTTGATGATTTGTGTCTCTTTTTGATAGTCATTCCCTGCAGATGGACATGGCCTCCGGAAGCATCTCCAACAGAATGGCAGGTGGTGCCAGGAAGGCGGGCGCCACCATTCTCTTCTCCCTAAGGAATGAAGTAGGAGGTCTGGTCAAGGCTCTCCAGACTTTCCAGGTAAAGCTGCCCTATGAGACACAGGCAGAATCTTTAGCTTTAGCATTCGGTGTCCTTCGGCCGGCAGGAAAAACACGTCAACCTGGTTCACATCGAGTCCCGCAAGTCCAAGCGCAGGAATTCTGACTTTGAGATCTTTGTGGACTGCGACAGCGAACACCATCAGCTCAGAGAGTTGACGCGGCTTCTGGCACAGCACGCCACCGTGGTCCAGATCATGTCACCTAGCCACGCCCAGGCCAACGCCAATGACCAAGACTGGACTTCTGACCGTAGGCCGCTACAATATAAGTCATGTGACTCTCTGTAGTACGCTATTTTAAAACCCTCGTTTTTAAACCTAACAAAAAGGTACCATTTGACTATTCCACACCATTTGTAGACCTGTTAGCCATATGTTGAGTTTTGATGCACAGATGTGCATTTTTTTAATCAGCCGTACTTGGTTGGTAGCAACAAGTCCCTGTTGCAGCAAACAGTGGATCTTGTTAGCTGAGGTTTTTACGGCAGTCTTTTTAATAAAACAAGCGAGCAGACTGAACCAACATACAAGTCCAGGAATATTAGTGAAACGGAGAGGATCATGTAAAAGTTATGATGTCTCCCTCTGATTCTGTTACTGTAAGAGTGCACCGGTTAGAGAACGTAGAAAGGTATTTGACTAGTTTATTAATTGCGGTCTTTTGGTATGTACACAATCATAAACTTGGTAAAAGATGTATGCTGCGCAACTTCGGGTTATTTTTTATTTTGTCACTGATTCTTGAACATTATTTTACTTTTTTATTTTAATATGAACTCAAAAAGGAAAAACAGCAGTGAGCGCATTCAACATTACACTGGCGAGGCGTTCACTGACTGCTCATGATGAAACTAACTTAAAGCGCAACAAATGTATAACTTATGGATACGAACACAAGAAAATAGGAAGAGTTTCCAAAAGATGAGATTCAATTCTGTTTTGTGGTAGTTTTCACATCCTTACCAAAGTGTTGATAGGGTCTTACACACACTAACATAGAAAATACCAGAATTTGAGCCCAAAATTAAGGTTTGTTTCAGAACAGCGGGCCGTTCCGTGGTTCCCCAAGAAGATTTCTGAGCTGGACCTTTGCAAGCAGGTTCTGATGTATGGCTCCGATTTGGACACCGACCATCCGGTTTGTTTCAACAAAAAGAGCGAAGACACCTTGAAAGAACAGCAAAAGAATGTATTGTCTTTGTAGGGATTTAAAGACAGCGTTTATCGCCAAAGAAGGAACTACTTTGCTGAGTTGGCGCGGAGTTACAGGCAGTAAGTTGGAAAATTTTGTTTATTGCGTTTTTCTTGGGAGGGGGTTGCCAATAATGTTCTAAATGGTTTGGGCCTACTAAACCACAGCGGTCAGCAGATCCCCCGAGTAAACTACACGCCAGATGAGGTCCAAACCTGGACTCGGGTCTTCCGGGAGCTCAACAAACTTTACCCTGGATTCGCCTGCAAAGAATTCCTTGACAACCTACCCCTGCTGGCCCAACACTGCAACTATAGGGAGGACAACATCCCCCAGCTGGAGGACGTCTCACACTTCCTCAAAGGCGCCAATACTGCACATTACACTTTAGTCACTAACCAGACATGCGCAGAAAATGTTGTGCAGAATTTTTATTCGGACGATTTGGAATCTTCAGCTAAACCTTCAATGTGCAGTCTTGAAAACATCAAAGACAATTCAGATGTTTAATTTCTGTAGCCATCAAAGACGTAAACATTAAGCGTCTTCAATACTTGGTGTGCATCAAAGACAATTAAGACGATTATAGCTTATATATGCTGTTTAAACACATCAAAGAGACTTTATGGGTCTTCAACGAAGACAAGTCATTCTTAAGTGATGCAAACGTGTGTCATTGAAGACTTAAAAGTCTTCATTGAAAACATCAAAGACTATTTAGTCATTTAGTTTCTGTAGGCATCAAAGACATAAAAATGAAGAATTTTCAGCACCTCGTGGGCTTCAAAAGTAATTCAGAGTGTTAAAGCTCACGTATGCCATTTGAAAATATCAAAGGCACTTTGTAGGACATCAACAAAGACAATTCATTCTTCAGCAAAGTGAACAAGTCATTGAAGACTTGAAGTCTTCAACGAACTTACATGCAGATTACAGGCTGCACAATTAATCGAGTTTTAATTGTGATCACGACATTGGCTGCTACATTTAATTAACATGATCCACGGTGATATTAATATTTATAAAGTCAAGCACTTTTTTTATTTTTCTTTTTTACTTATTTAAATAAAATCAAGCACTACCACCAGGGGGCAATGTTCAAAATATGTTTGCATGACAAAACCCTCTTATTTGCTCGCTCACTCTGTTGTAATATTTAAGTGTGAAATAGCGTTTAGCTTTACACACAATCTGTACAAGGGCTTCACGATTATTGCCGAAATAATAATCACGATTGTCATGGTCAAAATTAAAATCACCTTTATTGAAATTGAAATTCAAATCACCTTTTCCATCATGTTTGGTCAAACATGTCTATTTATTGCCCTTTTTTTAAGCAAGCAGTATTTAAACAAGGCTTCAAGGCTTGATACTTGCAAATAATAATATTAAACTAAAAAAAATTAAGTAAATAATAATTGATGGCAAAAATTTGGCACACAGGGCAAAGCAGCTAACTTACTTGCTGAGTGCAAACCAATGGAAAAAAAATAAGCCTATTTACTTTTCAGCAAATTTTAATCAATTTGCACTCAAAATGTCATTTTCAGTCATTTCAGACTGAATTCCTTCCAATGGTTTTTTTTAAAAATGGGTCTCAATTGACAGCTAGCACTGTAAATATTAGGAATCAGGTGAGAAACTCAGACGATTTAATCCATTGTACACCACCTCAAAGACAATTTGTAGACACATTTGTAGACATCAAAGACAATGTAGCCATATGTCTTTGGTTTGTAAACATCAAAATCATGTGGACTTGCAAATGACATCCTTTTTGATTCTTCATGCAAGGTTTCTGAAGCTCACTTTGTTAACGTCATAGACACACTGACTGATTTTGTGTGCGTGTTGGTGTGTCGGTAGAGCGCTCAGGCTTCACCATTCGTCCAGTGTCAGGCTATTTGGCTCCCCGGGACTTCCTGGCAGGTTGTGCCTTTCACCCCATTTCTTTTGTATTTATTTATTTATTTTTATGTCATCTCTTTGATGCCTCCCACTGATTTAAAATGTTCTCAGCAGGTTTGGCCTTCCGAGTGTTCCACTGCACCCAGTATGTTCGCCACAACTCAGACCCATTCTACACGCCCGAACCGTGAGTCCAAACACGCACACACACACACACATACACACACACACACACATAAAATTGGTCAATATGTCTTTCGATGGTAACAACATTGAAGACTTTGTTCATTTAACTGTAAAATTGTCTTTTTTTTGTTGTTTTTGTTGTTTATGTTTTCATTATTATAATTTTGGTTGTTATCATTTATGTGCTTGATTCTTGATGTTCTTGCCGATTCTGCCATTTTTGTTGTTATTGCTAATGTTGTAATCCTTGTTGTTGGTGATTTTTGTCCTTGTTGATTTTGTTATGGTTGTCGCTAACATTGTTGTTTCTATTGATGTACACTGTCCAAAAAAAATGTTGTTTTTATGGTAAAATATTGGCGACTTTGTTGCCAGAAAAGTAGTGGTAAAAAACATTAACGCTAACACTATACTGTACATGCCAGAACAACCTTCATTCTCTATGTAGTTCTTTAAGTCTTGTGACTGTCTGATAAAGAGGAAAACAGTAGATACTGTACATGCAGTTTTTGTGGTTAAGGCTGTTCTGTGTTGTTGTTATTGAGACTTTCATTCTATTTGGCACACACCGTAATTCCCCAAATTTAAGATGCATTTTTTCCCTACAATGAAGGCCAAAAGTATGGATGTGTCCTATAAAATGTACCATAAAATTCGAGGTTTTGTTGTTGGTTTTTCCCCAACACCATTTGAGGAAGATTGATTCGTCAGCAGCATATACCAAGTTTTGAGGCGCAGATGTGCATTTTTATATTCGACATATTCTTACTTATAATAATTACCATAGTGCAGAAATGTCAAACTCAAGGCCCGGAGGCCATATCTGGCCCGCTACATCATTTTATGTGACTTGCGAAATTCTGATTTGGCTTCAAGTTTCTGGCTAAGACACCAACCTTGCAAGTTGCCTTCAACTTTTAAACATTTTGGGGGATAAACAAGCATTCACTCTCTTTTGAGCAGTTTTTACCAGACTCTGATTTAAATACTACAAACACAGATACAAATTTATTTGACTTCACAGTCATACTGCTAGAGAATGGATGTCAGTTGGCTGTTAGCAGCTAGTGCCAGTTGCAGCTAATAGCAGCTCATGTTAGCTGAGCTTGTTACGGAATAATTTTCAATAAAAGAAGTGAGTAGACTGAATGTTCGAGTCCATTTCTGTTCACACAAAGGAAGAATACTACAAAGGTGCATCTTACATTTGGAGAGTTAATGGTATTTGTTTGCCCTTGTGAGGGAGCTACGTCGTTTTTGGATGCGGTTAAAGTCTGGATTGGCTGTGTGGCGCAGGGACACGTGCCATGAGCTGCTGGGCCATGTGCCCCTGCTGGCCGACGCCAGCTTCGCGCAGTTCTCGCAGGAGATGGGCCTAGCGTCGCTGGGGGCCGACGACGATGCAGTGCGCAAACTGGCCACGGTAGGCACCCGCACAAACTCGGCCGCAAATGCGCCCAGCTATTCTCCAAACTAACTAGCTCTTGGATGCCCACCCACAGTGTTACTTCTTCACGGTGGAGTTTGGACTGTGCAAGCAGGACGGAGGACTTCGCGCCTACGGGGCCGGCCTGCTCTCATCTGTCGATGAGCTCAAGGTAGCGCGAACTGACGCCTCTCACCCTTTGGTCTTTGCTCTTTATCTTTTGATGAAAAAAAAAAAAAGTTGGATTGTTGAACACTTCTGCAGTATTGTGTACATTTTTTTTTCCAAAAGATGGCACTCTCCTGCTAGTTTGATAACTAAGTGGTCATGCCATGTTGAAATTACAAGTGGTCACCATCTGGGTGAAAGTTGAGCTCTTGGTGTCATGCTTTGCCTTTGATGTAAAGATCAAAGGATTGCACAAAATACCACTCCAGGGTTAAAGTGATTACAATATTTCTACAGTAATCGTTAATGGTGCAATTTATTCATCCAAAAATGATGTGATTCATTTTATTAGATTGTAATTTTGCAATGCAGTTTGTTTTGACTTATTGTGTGAAGGTGTAACCTTCACACATATGTTATTGTGCTCGGCCATTTTCTTTATGATTATTATTGTGTGAAGGTGAAACCTTCACACATGTTATTCCTTGACTTTATTATTATTGTGTGAAGGTGAAACCTTCACACATATGTTATTCCTTGACTTTATTGTGTGAAGGTGAAACCTTCACACTTATGTTTTTCTCCACCTTTATTGTGTGAAGGTGAAACCTTCACACTTATGTTTTTCTCCACCTTTATTGTGTGAAGGCTTATGTTTTTCTCCACCTTTATTATTATTGTGTGAAGGTGAAACCTTCACACTTATGTTTTTCTCCACCTTTATTATTATTGTGTGAAGGTGAAACCTTCACACTTATGTTTTTCTCCACCTTTATTGTGTGAAGGTGAAACCTTCACACTTATGTTTTTCTCCACCTTTATTATTATTGTGTGAAGGTGAAACCTTCACACTTATGTTTTTCTCCACCTTTATTATTATTATTGTGTGAAGGTGAAACCTTCACACTTATGTTTTTCTCCACCTTTATTATTATTGTGTAAAGGTGAAACCTTCACACTTACGTTTTTCTCCACCTTTATTATTATTTTTTTTTTATTCCGATCGTTTTTTAGGTTCGTTTCAACTCCTTCCCAGTTCATCCAATTCATGCCGTTCAAACTTCATATCATTCCACATATTCATGTTTAGTGGGAGTCTATTTTTCAAGTTTCAACTTTTCATCGTTTTCCTACAATTTAAGTTTTTGTACCGTAAAAATGGCCTAATGTTAAGTGAATGGGCTGGTCTTCATACTTTATTTTTAAACTTTAACGGTTTTGGCATTTCCTATGTCCCCGTGGCTCATGGGATTTGTGTACCGCATTCGCACTTCATGTTCGTGGGTTCAATCCCAGGCTGTGCCTTTTCGCACATTCAGTGTTTTTTTTTTTCAGTTAATTCCGTATTTTCTTTTGCTTTCAACTCCTTCCCAGTTCATCCAATTCATGCCGTTCATGCCGTGCTTTTGTATTTTTCAAGGTTCAACTATTCATCGTTTTCCTACAATTCACGTTTTTTTATACTGTTCATATTTAAAGAATTTAGCCTTTTCAAACTGTTCTTACTTTCATTTCATCTTACTTTTCATTCCACAGTTGAACTTTTCTCAGTTTGTTTAACTTTGTATTATTCGTAATACTTCACAGATTCACGTTCAAACATACTTCATTCCCTTTATTTAAAGCTTTCACAGTGTGGTCTGACACCGCCCCCCAAGTGGCCCAGTGTTAGAGTTGTCATCTTCAACATGTCCGTGTCCCGGTTCGGGCAAATCGCGTTTCACGTTTACAGTTGTTTTTTCTCTTCTGCTTTTAGTTCGGATCATCCACACTTTTTTTTATAATTCAAACATTCGTTTTTTTTTTTAGTTTCCAACTTTGTGTTATTCATATTTTTTCACACATTCACATCATTCCACAGTTCAACTTTTTTTAATTTTTCAACTTTGTATTATTCATATTTCTTCACATTAACATTATACCACAGTTCATCTTTCAGCTACAATTCAAGTTTTTCTACCGTAAAAAATGGCCTAATGTTAAGTGAATGCTGTGATTCAAAAACATGCAGGATACAAGCCCTCGAGGACTGGAGTTTGAAACCTATAGTTTAGTTACACAAAGTACACCATTTCCCATGATGCCGTCGGGCGGCCATCTTAGACCACTGAAGACTCCAACTCCCATCTGCCCTCATGGGCGGCCATCTTGGATATTTTCTTAGACGTCTCATTACCTGTCACTTCTGCTTCCACCTAGTACAGCATCTGGCTTGGTGAACTCAGCTTGATTCATACATTCAGTTTTTTTCAGTTTTTCAGTTTTCAACTTTGTATTATTCATATTTCAAGCAGTAAAAAAACTGAAAAAGTTTGATTAGGGATCATTTTTAAACTCCTGATAATGAGTTTTCACACATTCATGTTTTTTTCAGTTAATTCAGTATTTTCTTTTGGTTTCAACTCCTTCCCAGTTCATCCAATTCATGCCGTTCAAACTTCAAAATTCCACATATTCACGTGAAGTGCTTTTGTATTTTTCAAGGTTCAACTATTCATCGTTTTCCTACAATTCACGTTTTTTATACTGTTCATATTTAAAGAATTTAGCCTTTTCAAACTGTTCTTACTTTCATTTCATCTTACTTTTCATTCCACAGTTGAACTTTTCTCAGTTTTTTAAACTTTGTATTATTCGTAATTCTTCACAGATTCAGGTTCAAACATACGTCATTCTCTTTATTTAAAGCTTTCACAGTGTGGTCTGACACCGCCCTCCAGTGGCCCAGTGGTAGAGTTGTCATCTTCAACATGTCCGTGTCCCGGTTCGGGCAAATCGCGTTTCACCTTTACAGTTGTTTTTTCTCTTCTGCTTTTAATTCGGATCATCCACACTTTTTTAAGATTAAAACATTCGGGTTTTTTTCAGTTTTCAACTTTGTGTTATTCATATTTTTTCACACATTCACATCATTCCACAGTTCAACTTTTTTCAATTGTTCAACTTTGTATTATTCATATTTCTTTACATTTACTGTACATTATTCCACAGTTCAACCTTCAGCTACAATTCAAGTTTTTCTACTGTAAAAATGGCCTAATGTTAAGTGAATGGTGTGATTCAAAAACATGCAGAATACAAGCCCTCGAGGACTAGAGTTTGACACTTATAGTTTAGTTACACAAAGTACACCATTTCCCATGATGCCATCGGGCGGCCATCTTAGACCACCGAAGACTCCAACTCCCATCTGCCCTCATGGGCGGCCCTCTTGGATATTTTATTAGACGTCTCATTACCTCTCACTACTGCTTCCACCTAGTACAGCATCTGGCTTGGTTAACTCAGCTTGATTCATACGTTCAGTTTTTTTTCAGTTTTTCAACTCTGTATTATTCATATTTAAAGCAGTAAAAAAAACGGAAAAACTTTGAATAGAGATAATTTTTAAACTGATAATGATCTAATCATTTGAATGAGGTGGATTGTGGATTGATGTGAAACAGTGAAGAAATGTGAATAATACAAAGTTGAATAACTTTTGAAAACACTTTGTATTTTCTCTTCTGCTTTTACTTCGGATCATCCACACTTTTTTATGATTCAAACATTCGTTTTTTTTCAGTTTCTCAGTCTTTCAACTTTGTAGAATTCATAATTTTTCACAGATTCACATCATTCTACAGTTCAACTTTTTTCAGTTTTTCATTCATCTTCAAATTCCACAGTTCAACGTTTTTTCACTTTTTCAACTTTGTATTCATATTTCTTCACAGATTCATACCTTTCAATCGTTCCACGTAATTCCACTTTTCAACTCCCAAACCTTCAACGGTTTCACCTTCACACGCAATTTCTTCAGAAATTGCACATTTTCTATTTATTATTATTCTGCCGTTTTTTGGGAAGTTTCTTCTCTTTCCCAGTTTATACGATTCACGCCGTTCCAATTTCATCTTATTCCACTTATTCCCATTCGGGGCGCGTGTATTTTTATAATTACAATTATTCATAGATTTCCCACAATTCCCTGTTTTCCGCGCCAAAAATGCCATTGACTTACATTGGGTGATTTTTCATTTCATTATTACATCTTTCACATTTCATATTTTCAAAATTTAACTCATTCAGCTTGCCTAAGGGATCATTCCCATCATTCCAGTAATTCATAGTTTCCAATAGTTTCCCATAATTCCATATTTTTCCCACCTTCAATATTTCATAATGCATTTCCAATGGGAGGGCTTCCCATTCATTCTCAATGGGACAATTAACATTTCACATTTTCATGTTTCCCATTTCATATTCATAACATTTAACTCTTTCATTCCCCCTTATGGCTCATTCCCATCGATCCAATAATTCACAATTATTAATAATTCCCATAATTCCATATTTTTCAACTATTACAATTTGTTATTCATTCCCAAAGGCAGATTTTTCTTTTCCTCTTTGAAGCTTCCTTATTTTGCATTCAAATCATTCAGCTATTTCATTTCACATTGTCTTCATTACACATATTCACACGTACCAGTAATTCATAACAATATTAATAAATTTACCCATAATTCCTCATTCCCATTTTCCTCACCAAAACTTTGTAACATTCTATCTTGGCCATTCTTGCTCCGATTCTCACCGTTCTAACTTTAATCGATTCCCCCAATTCCCGCCATTCCATGGTGATATCCATTTTCCTTTTCCCAGAAATAAAAAATTACCCACAATTCCACTTTTTCAGTTTTTCCCTTATATCTTTGCCATTCCTTCTCCGATTTCCACCATTCCAACTTTAATCGATTCCCCTGATGCCTGATGTATCCATTTTCCTCTTCCCAGAATTCAAAATATTCCCACAATTTCACACACTGTACCTTTAATGAACCAATTCATTTTCAATGAGGTCATTCATTGTGTTGGCGTTTGGCCTTCGTGGACTACTGTTTAGGTAGACAAAGTACTCCATTTCCCATGGGGTCGTCAGGTGGCCATCTTGGACACTTGGCTACATACACTGAGACTCCATTTCCCATCAACCCTCAGGGGCGGCCATCTTGGATATCTGATCAGACATCTCATTCAGTTTTTCCCTTCTATCTTTGCCAGTCGTAATCCGATTCTGACCGTTCCAATTTTAATCGATTCCCCCGATGCACGCCATTCCATTTTACCCACAAATCAAAAATTACCCACCATTCCACTTATTCAGTTTTTCCCTTTTATCTTTGCCATTCTTCATCCGATTCCAACCGTTCCAACTTTAATCAATCACCCCAATTCCTATCATTCCATGGTGGTATCCATTTTCCTCTTCCAAGAATTTAAAAATTACCCACAATTCAACTTATTCAGTTTTTTTCCTTCTATCTTTGCTATTCTTCAGCCGATTCCGACGTTCCAACTTTAATCGATTCCCCCGACGCCCGCCATTCCATTTGTACCCACAATTCAAAATTTACCCACAATTCCACTTTTTCAGTTTTTCCCTTTTATCTTTGCCATTCTTCATCTGATTCCGACCGTTCCAACTTCAACTGATTCCCCCAATTCCCACCATTGAATGGCGGTATCCATTTTCTTCTTCCCAAAATTCAAAATTTACCCACAATTCCACTACTTCAGAGTTTTTCACTTCTTTCTTTGCCATTGAACAACTTTTCCTTCAGAGGTTACACCTTCACACGCAATTTCTTCAGAAATTGCAAATATTCTAGTTAGTTATAAGTTAGTTATTAGTTGTTGGTGTTTTTATTTATTTATATTTTTTTTACCATTGCACTTATGATTGGTTTAATTTTTCATGGTTATGTATTTCACATTTATTAGTTCTTTCACAGTTATTTTTTTTCAAGTAAATTTATATGCTCAAAATTGTGTGTGAAGGTGAAAACACTGAAGTGTTAAAAGGTGGTATGATGTGGAATAATTGAATGGCTTGAATCTGTGAAGTTTTCTGAATATTACAAAGTTGGAACGGTTTGAATTGGCCGAGTAATGTAGAAGACACAAGAGAAAAAATGAAAAAAAGTGGAATTGTGGGAAAATTTTGAATTGTAGGAAAAGGAAAATGGAATTCATGGAATGGCGGGAATCAGGGGAATCAATTTGGAATGGTGTAAACCGGATGAGTGATGTCGAAGAAAGAAGGTTATAAAATTTTGGTGATAACGGTAAGAACAGTGCGAATGAATGAGGAATTATGGGTAAAAATATTAAAATCCCTATGAAATATTGAAATGAGTAAATATTAGTAATGATGAAAATGTGAAGGAATGAATTGAATGATGTACAGTGGGCTCCCGCTTTATGAACCCCGTTTTACGTATTTTTCATCTTACGACGTGGACCGCGGCGTTTTTTGTCCCCCCTCTTACGCACAAACCTTTCGTCTTACGAACCATCCAACATGCCGGTCAGTGTGTCCGCACTATTTTTTTCGCTTTGCTGCACCAACAAAAATGACACGGAAACGCGGATATTCTATTGGTCCTATAAGGTCACAGTCACGGTCTCAGTCACGAAGATGCCGATATGCTATTGATAAATTAAGGTCACAGTCACAGTCTCAGTCACGGAGATGCAGATATGCTATTGCCCGGCGTCACGTCAATCACAGAAATGCCGATATGCTATTGGCCGAACGCCCTCATCGAAACTGATGGCACGAGCTGGTCGGTGTGTTGTGAAGACTTTGCAAACTTTATCTGTTAGACATGGCTTCTAAAATTGCAAGTGGCGGTAAAGGAAGAATTAAGAGGATGATGACAATAGAAACTAAGCAGGAGAGAATAATAAAATACGAAGGAGGCGCACGCATAGTTAACCTTGCTAGTGAGTATGGCCCATAACCACTCGACGATCGCTACAATTCTCAATAACAAGGAAGCTATGAAAGCAAGCAAGTCTTCTAAGGGCAAGACTTTCCTTGCCAAGGGACGGACCTCGGTCAACAACAAAATGGAGAGGCTTCTTCGATTATGGATTAAAGAGAAGGAAATCGCCGGTGGTATGTTCTCGTTTAAGAAAAGTTCTCGTTTAAGAAAAAATATAAATAAATTCTGCGAGTTCGTCTCTGCTCCCCTCCTCCTCCACCCACCACCAGCTCAAGTCACATTGCCCCAAAGGTAAATGTAATTTTCCCTTTGTATATTTATGTTATTTAATTTAACTGTACAGTAGATTATATTACTAATTTTTAATATGTGTATAGCCGTGACGTTTATACCGAAGGGTTTTGCACGCGTTGCACGCATTCACTAATTAACATAGGTTTGGATTGCCCGTCATACGGACAATTCGAGTTACGAGCCTAGCTGCTGAACGGATTAAGTTTGTAACACGGGGGCCCACTGTATATCAAATGACTATGCTTCAAATGTGAATTGTTAAATATGCCATTGGGAATTAATTATGAAGTATTATAGGTGAAACATGGAATTATGGGAAAATATTAATATTTATGAACTATTGGAATGATTGAAATTATCAATGTGGTGAAATGAAAGCGTTAAATATTATGAATGTAAAATGGGAAAGCTCAAAATGTAAAATGTTAAATCTCCCATTGGGAATGATTGTGGAATCCTCCCATTGAAAATGAATTGTGAAATATTAAAGGGTGGAAAATATGGAATTATTGGAAAATGTTGCAATGTATGAATGAGCTAGATGAATGAGCTAAATATTTAAAATATGAAATGTAAAAGCTGTAAATATGTAATATAAAATCACCTAATGTTAAATCAATGGGATTTTGGGTGTGGAAAACAGGAAATTGTGGGAAATCTGTAAATATTTCAAATGAGAAAAATGGAAGCAGTCGTCGCACAACTAATTGGAATAATATGAAATTGGAACGGTGTGAATCAGATTAACTGGGAATGAGTTGAAACGCCTCAAACACGGGCGTAATAAAAAAGACTCGATAAGACGCAGTAACTTTTGTCTTCACACAATAAATAGTACTTGTAAACCATGACCATGTATGAATTATTGGAATGATGGGAATGATCCATAAGTAAATACGAATTAGTTACAATAAATGTTGTGATTATGAAATGGGAAAGCTCAAAATGTGAAATGTTAAATCTCCCATGGGGAATGAATGGTAAGCCCTCCCATTGAAAATGAATTTTAAATTATTAAAAGGGTGAAAAATATGGATTTATGGGAAAATATTGGAAATGATGAATCATTGGAATGATGAATCATTGGAATGATGGGAATGATCCCTAAGGTGAGGTGGATGAGCTAAATACTGAAAATATGAAATGTGAAAGCTTTAAATATAAAACGTGGGAAAACTTTAAATAATTGGAACGAGAAAATGGAAGCAGTTGTTACATGATTAATTGGAAAAAAATAAAATTAGAACGGTGTGAATCGGATGAACTGGAAATTAGTTGAAACTCGTCAAAAACATTTTAAAAATTAAAACAAGCCTTCACACAATTATAAATTTAAAGGGTTTAGGAGCGTTTTTTGGGCTTTATATTACAGTGCATTGCAACGCACGTTACTGTCATTTGTACTGAGTAAACTATTGCTAGTTTGTTGTGTGTAATGCCTTACACTACAGCGTTACAGTAAAAAGATTCAAGATTCAAGAGATTTATTGTCATATCTGTAATTGTACCATACAATGACTCTCTTATTCTGCTCACTTCCCCGAGCAGCAGACTATATTCCATAATTGAGCAATAAATAGCAAACAACAAAGACAGTGATAGTAATGTAGAGCAGAATATCATACTGTGCATTTTTTTTTATTACAAGATATTGTTTATGCGTGCAGTAGGATGCAGATTAGTTTGTGAGGGATTTGTTGAGAATCTGGACAGCTTGTGGCTAGAAGCTGTTTGCCAGTCTGTCAGTCCTGGCCCTCAAGCTCTTGTCGTGTCTGCCTGATGGCCACATTTCAAACAGGTCGTTTTGTGAGTGTGAATTACAGTAATTACTTTTGTAATGTTTTACTCCCAACACTGATTATGAGTATTGTTGGTTTTTCTTCACTTAATGTTAATTTTTTTCTAAATTTATTTCTCTCCCTTTTTATTAGTTTCTCCTTCCGTGTATTCAATCCTGCGACATTGTTTAGCGGCCAAAGCTGAAAATGTGGAGATGTTTTTGATTGTTTTGACTTTAGCTTTGACTTGTTTTTAAAAATTGTGTGTGTGTGTGTTTGTGTGTGTGTGTGTGTGTGCGCGTGTGTGTGCGTGTGTGTGTGTGTGTGTGTTTGTGTGTGTGTGCGCTCGTTGGTGGCCAGCATGCCCTGTCAAGTGAGGCCCACGTCCGGCCCTTTGACCCTCAGCTGACGTGTGACGAGGAATGCGTCATCACCACTTTCCAGAACGTTTACTTCGTGGCCGAAACCTTCGATGACGCCAAAAACAAGATGAGGTCAGGAAATGTGACTCCTACCTTGTAAGATCGGGAGTTTGATAGGATAATTTCTCCCATCTTTGAATGAAATTATTCTTTTAGGCCAGGGGTGTCAAACTCATTTTTATCGTTGGCCACATGATAGTTATAGTTTCTGTCAGAGGGCCGAAATAACTGTTAAGTCAAATAAATTTTCGAATTTGTCGCACACTTAGCTAGTTTTGAAGTCAGAGGTTAGTAAAAACTGTTCAAAAGAGAGATTGGAAAGAAATAAATTGTTACATTTCCCCAATAATACTTTTAAAACTTGAAGACAACTTGCGAGTTTGGTATTTTAGCCAGAAAGTTGAAGTCAAATCAACATTTCGCGGCTCACATAAAATCTGGCCCCTGGGCATTGAGTTTGACACCTTTGTCTAGGATGAAAACTTTCTTTGTGAAACAATACAAACTTATGGTTATTTTAAAACCTGAAAACTTATTGTAAAATTACAATTTTTCTGTTTGTTTTTGTTTTAATGTTTTTGTAAGATTATTAATCTTGTGTTCAAAGGAAATTATTCTTCTCAGATGAAGACTTTCTACATGAAAGAACACAAAATTATGGTAATTTTAAAACTTAAAAAATTTAGAATTTCCCATATATATATATATATATATATATATATATATATATATATATATATATATATATATATATATATATATATATATATATATATATATTAATTAATTCCCTGAAAAATTCAGTTACAAAAAAAAAACTTCTGTTTTTATAGGATTACTTCTTCCATCTTTGAAGGGAATTATTTCTCTGAGATGAAGCCTTTGTTTTTAAAAGAACATAAAATTATGGTTATTTTAAAACGTAGTTTTTGTCTTAAAAAATACAAGAAAGAACTTTTATGAAATTTTACTCAACCCTAGTTTTTCTCTAGAAATGTCGTTATTCCTTTAAGCTAAAGATCTTCTTTTTGAAAGAACACAAATTATATTATTTTAAAGCCAAAAAAATTTGATTCAATAAACTACTTATTCATCGTAAAACAATCGGACAAAAATATTTTTCTTTTAATCAAAAAACAAAAATACCTCAATTAAAAAAAACGAATACTCCTTTAATTCTGAAAGAAAGAAAAAGCTCTGCACATTTTCTTTCAAAATGCTGATTTGGGATAAAAGTTTCCTTCCATACAAGTGTTTGTAAAGTAGAGTGTAATTCTTCGTGTTTTTGCCTGAATGGATGCAACTGCGCACGCTTGCAGGGAGTTTGCCAAGCGCATCCGGCGTCCCTTCTCGCTGCGCTACAACGCATACACGCAAAGCGTGGACGTGCTGCAGGACAGCAGCAGCATCCGAACGCTGGTGCAAGACCTGCGCCACCAGCTGGATGTGGTGGACGATGCCCTCAACAGGCTGGCCAAGCACAGCGCCCCTTTGTGATTCGCCTAAGCTAACGCTTCGCTTACTGTGCAAAGTGATGGTGACACTAAGTGCGTAAAATTTAATGGCAGAAAATTCTCAGTGCGCCCCCCCCAAAAAAGATAATTTACTGAAAAGTAATCTCATATAATGTTTAATCATTTCTTATGCAAGATGATGAAAAAAAAATGCAAATCCATTCCTTTAAGACAGCTGTGTCAAAAATATGACCTGCGGGCCAGAACCTGCCCACGAACGGGTTAAATCTGCTCAGCAAAGTGATTTTGTAAAGTACAAAAATGAGATGAATTTTCTATAATAAATGAAAAACTTGAACTGTTTGATTAATAGTAATGTTAAAGTTTCATGATTAATAGTGATGCTGTGCTTGTACTATTTTAGATGCATCAAAAAAAAGAATAATAAATCTGAAAATGTTGTTTTAAAGTTGTATAAATATAGATTCTATTGGTCCAGCCCACTTGGGAAAAAAATTCTCCGAAACAGCCCACCAACTAAAATGAGTTTAACACCCCTGCTTTAAGACTATGACTGATTTTTGTTTTAATTTCTACAAAGAACACAACTTTGATCTAATTATTTTACAAGCGTTTCATTCTCAAAAGATTGCTTTTGTGTGGGAAAAAAACAAAACTTAACTCCCCAAAATATGGCTTTGACTCACTGATGGTATGCTAACATTGTACAATGTGATGATACAACTCATAGTTTGTTGTTATATGAAAGATCAAATAAAATGGAAATTTTACCAAGCTGTTTTTGTCTCTGTTGCTATGGGGAGCCAATGACGTTGAGTGTGTTTGATGACACAGACGATGGAGGCACGCTGGCTGCTGTTGTCTGCCAAATACTCGCCATATTCTTGTCACTCGTATCAGGAAATGAAATTATATAAACACAACTTTTGTCTCACGAGATTGAAAAGGTATGTGTTTTTTTCTTGAAAGATGAATCTGGTATTGTTATTATTCTGTAGGGGAAAAAAAGACAAGAGTTGAAGAAAAACCTTTACAGATTAGTTTTTGGGTTGGGGCAGCCGATAAATAAAGTGTTAAAAAAAACCAAGAATGACATCACAAGACAGTGCATCAATTAAACCCTCAGAGGAAATGGCAAAAAAAAAGCAGAGAAAGGAGGGCTCAGACTTTGTGTGGATCAATATTTCAGCTCCATCTACATGTGCGTCTCAAGCTGTGCAGTAAAAGCTTATTTTGAGCTTGCTGGGGGGGGAATTTTTTTAACACTAAAACTACAGTAACAATGCAAAGAGACTTGAGTAAATGACTGATTTTATGTGACACGCGAATGACAAAATGTCCAAAACTGCTCATGCTCACCTTTGATGTGAGTGTCTGGCCAAATCCTGAGGAATTCCTTCCTGCTCCACCAGCAGTGCCTGGTACCGACCCAAACACTCTTCAGCTGAACAATCATGGCCAGGGTCACGGGCAGAGCCCATATTTAACACACTTGAAAATCCAAATTCGAAGCGAAATGGACATTTACAGCTGTATCTGTCCAGCCCATCAATTTTTAACAAAAAAAAAAAAAAACAGGCCCATCTTTTCATATCTATTGCCCCTTTCACACCGCAGGAACTCTTCCACGTTACCCGGGTACTTTAGTTCCCCTAAAAACACCAGCCCACCAGCCGAAAGCGGAAGCGGGCATCTGCAAAGCGACTTCTCCTCCTCCCTTGTAATTCTCATTGTTGAAGCAAACTGGCGTTGGATCACGAAAAACCCGAATCACACAGCAGCAAGAATACACTGAAACAGACTTATGACAGACAGTGACCCCAAGTCCGCTGCATGCACTGCCCCGAAAGCTCTGCATCTAAAAGGGGAACACACGGAAATCGCTCCCGTGGTGGTGCCCATCTTGCCGCAGCTAATTGCTATAGTGCAGTGTTTTACAACCACTGTGCGTGTGTCGCGAGATATTGTCAGGTGTGCCGTGGGAAATTATCCAATTTGTGTACTTGTGCGGTCTAGCGCCCGGTAGCGTACTCATGTAGTACTCTTCCATACCAGTTAGCGGCAGCAGCAGCAGGTAAGCTAATTGCCTGGTGCTTGGAGAAAAGCGAATTAGTGACGCTTGGATGCAGCGACAGGTGGATAGCAGGACATTGAAAGTGATGAATAAGGTTTTAAAGAGGAAAAATGCCTACTCTGAACTGGACCCGGGACAAAATCTGGACTCAGATGAAGGCCCTAGTATGAGTGGAGGTCAAAAGAAAGCAAAAACATCCAGCAAAGTTTCTGGCGCAGGCCAATGCAACAAAACCTATCTTTCATTTGGATTTACTTTTACCGGAGATACAACGGCACCGATGCCGTTGTGCTTGGTACAGTATGTGGTGAAAAGCTCTCCAACGGTGCTATTGTCCCAAGTAAGCTTAAACGCCGTTTCCATACAAAACACCCTTTACTTCAAAACAAAAATGCGGAGTATTTTGTTTTCCTGCGTAGACACAGAGAAACAAGCAACTTTCATGAGAAAAACCACAAAGGTAAACGAGAGAGCCCTTAAAGCTAGCTACCACATCACTGAACTTGTGGCTAAATCAAAAAAGTCCCACACTGTGGCAGAGCAATTATTACTTCCCGCCAGCAAAGCCATTGTAAATGAGATGCTTGGACCCGAAACGGCTAAAGAAATAGCCAAAGTTCTACTATCAGATAACACAATTTCCAGACGGATTGATGTCCACAGACATAGAAAGTGTGGTTTTGGACAAGATCCGTATCAGGAATAAATTTGCGTTGCAACTTGAGTCTGATATAAGTGGACATGCTCAACTCTTGGCCAATGTGCATTTTGTAGATGGAGACACAATCAGAGAAAACTTTCTATTTTGCAAGGCTTTGCCAGGAAAAACAACAGGAGAGGAATTTTTTATGTCACATCAGAATATCTGGAAAAAGGAGGGTTTAAGTGGGAAGATTGCACAAGTGTCTGCACTGATGGAGCTGCAGCCATGGTCGGGCACACCAAAGGCTTTGTAAGTAGAGTGAAGGAAAAAAACTCAGATGTGATCATTACGCACTGTTTTTTACACCGCAAAACCCTCGTAGCCAAGACTTTACCAGCAGACCTTGTTCCTGTGTTGGATGATGTTGTGCGCATGGTAAACTTTGTGAAGTCACGACCGGTGAAAAGTCGCATATTTGCCCGATGGTTGTCCCGCGGCAAGGTGCTGGCCCGTGTGTATGAGCTGCGAGAGGAACTTAGTGTTTCTGACAAATGAGGAGTCCGATTACGCAAAGCTGCTTGCAAGTGATGAGTGGTGTGCAAGGCAGGCATACCCGGCAGATATTTTTCGTCATCTGAATGAACTGAACCCACGAATGCAAGGCCAAAATGAAAACCTGCTTACAAGTTGTCACGAATAACTGTGTGTGGACGAGGACCCCAACCAGACGCACGGGTGGATGCTTTATTTAACAAAAAGCGCACGTCAAGCGTGGAACGAAAAAAGCATAAAGACAACGTACAAATAAAATTACAAATTGCAAAACAAGGCAAGACAAACGTGTCTGTAAAAAAGAGTCCAAAAAGGCGGGCGCGAGGCAATTGGGGGAGCGGGGACCACGGGAGAGCAACTGCAAAGTACAACTAAAAGACGAGAGAACGATGTAAGACAGGAGAACAAAATACAAACCAAAACTGTTCACAAAGCTGGGGAATATGAGACAGGAACACTGGGGCTTTGCTGTGCTATGGAGGAGCTTGGCGAAGGAATAACTCGGCAGTGCTCTCCTGTGGTTGCTGGCCTTAAAAAGCACTTGATGGGGAATGAGCCGCAGGTGCGTGGCCATGAGCCCCGCCCCCTCGTTGCCGCAGGAGAGCTCTGCCCAGGACCAAAAGACAACCAGGTGAGCTGGGACATGACACAAGTACTGATAAAATAAATGGATTCCGTTCGAAAGTGCAACTCTGGCAGAAACATGTGGAAAGTGGCAATCTTGAGATGTTCCCTCTCACCAATAAATGGCAAGATGTTAACACTGCTGTACTATGTGCGATAATAGTTAAACATTTAAAAACTCTTGAAGAGAAGATGTCATTTCTCTTCAGCCTCCACGGAGTGCCTCGACTGGGTTAGGGACCCATTCAGCTCAGCATCAGCTGTTGGAAAGGACAATGACTTTACAGGAGCACGAGGAACTAACTGAACTGAGACAAGATGGTGGTCTCAAGCTAAGCTTTGCTGATCTACCTTTGGACAGTTTTTGGTTGGCAGCTGCCAAGGAGTTCCCCATGCTGGCCTACAAAGCTATTTTGACAATGCTCCCATTTTCCACAACATACCTGTGTGAGGTGAGATTTTCAAGCCTGACTGCTGTAAAAACTAAACACAGAGAAAGCTGAGAGCTGTGGAGGAAGAGCTTTGTATGTGTCTTTCATCAATTCCTGCCAGGATATCAGCTCTGTGTTCATCGAAACAGGCCCAGGTTTCCCACTGAGTGAGTATAAATATGAAACATTATAAAATACTTTATCCTTTGTGTTTATTTGATTCCTATTCAAGAAGTTATAATATAACGTCATTCTTCAATACAGTAATCCCTCGTTGTATCGCGGTTCATCTTTCACGGGTTCGCTGCTTCACGGATTATTTACAGTGTGGACATATATATATATATATATATATATATATATATATATATATATATGTTTTTTTTATTTTGTTTGGTTTTTTTTTTCCAGCGCATTGTGCTCTGAATTCTGAATGGCTCGGGGGCTTTACTGTTGTCTCGAAATAAAATATCAACGCTGTACTGTATTGTTTTTTCACTTCTTTCACTTTCTTTCTAACGAAAGGCAAGAGGATCCAAAAGCTTGCTTTCGTCTCCTGTGTCTCTCCTCTAACTGCCGTGTGCGAACGTGCTAGTAAGCACATTGATTGATATGGCGTTATATTTGTGCCACAATTACGCACGCGCGGAAAAAAAAATTGAGCGGAGAAAATCAAACTGAGCGAGCGAAAACAGATTTTGAGAGCAAGAAAAAAACTATTGAGCGCGTAATGATAAGAGTTTGAGCGCGCGCCGATGGAGTTTGAACACAGAAAAAGAAATTGCTCGCTCAAAATTCCTTTTTGCTCGCTCGCAATAGCATTCTCCCGCTCAACATCTCGCTCTCGCTCGCGATACTCCTCCCTCTCTCGCTCAACATCGCGTTTGCCCAACATCGAGCTCTCGCTCGCTCGAGTCGTCCTCTGCGCTCGCTCAGTTCTGTTCACGCGTTACGTTTGTGCCACAAAACCAGCCAATCAGAGCTTGTAAAAGCACATTGATTGACAGCTTTGTATCCAATGAGATTGCTTGTTGTGTTCACCCGGAACGAGCAAACGAGAGTGCGTCACATCGACGTAGGCGGGAGGGGTGGGCTTATATTATTAAAGTACAAAAACTAACAAGGTATTTCTGTCAAATGATACAATACAGTAATAATAATAATATTAAAAGTAATTCTCCAGCCCAAGTCCGTGTTGACGCACACTCGTTTGCCCTTTTCGGGTGAACACAGGGCAAACGAGAGTGCGTCAACGGATAGCGTACAAGCAATCTCATTGGATACTAAGCTGTGTCAATCAAAGTGCTTTTACAAGCTCTGATTGGCTGGTTTTGTGGCACAAACGTAACGCGTGAACAGAACTGAGCGAGCGCAGAGGACGACTCGAGCGAGCGAGAGCTCGATGTTGAGCAAACGCGATGTTGAGCGAGGGAGAGAGGAGTATCGCGAGCGAGAGCGAGATGTTGAGCGAGAGAGGGCTATCCCGAGCGAGCAAAGAGGAATTTTGAGCGAGCAATTTCTTTTTCTGTGTTCAAACTCCATCGGCGCGCGCTCAAACTCTTATCATTACGCGCTCAATAGTTTTTTTCTTGCTCTCAAAATCTGTTTTCGCTCGCTCAGTTTGATTTTCTCCGCTCAATTTTTTTTTCCGCGCGTGCGTAATTGTGGCACAAATATAACGCCATAGATTGACAGCTTGGTCTCTGGGAGTCGATCATGTGACTCGTAGGCGTGCTGAGAGGAAACGCACACACTTTGTAGACACAGACAGCAATGGTGAAATGCACAGTTTTGGAAATATGACTTTTACCTAGATTTCTTTTGTAATAAATTGAAATTTCAAGTGTATTGTTATAATGTAAGAGGCTTCACTTTAATTCGATGTCCGGGCTTATCCGTTTATAAGAATGTTCTTGCTCAGAAAAAGAAAGAGTTTAGGCAATTACTCATAACAATGTGTGGGTCCAGGACGAAGAGGCATACATAGCTGGGACTTTGAAATACGTGAGTGACAATGTTTCCAACTTTGTATTACTAAATTAAAATGGTTGTTTTAAACAAATTTGGGGCTTTAAAACAGGTTTTGATTTTTGGTTTTATTCTATAGTTTAGTATTGCATTGTAAAATAATAAAAAAAAATACAGCTGGCTACTTCACGGATTTCACTTTGCGCATGTTATTTATGGAACATAACCTCCGCACGTTCGTAAATTCACTCTGAATCTCGCCCATAACTGATGCGTGTGTTCAGAAGAGGCAGAAGGAGCTCTTCTGGTTCCATCCCGGGCTCGTTTTCGTCCGTTCTTTCTGGCCCTAAATATGTTCACAAACAATAAGAAACACATATGCGTGGCCCCAGATGACTCAAGACATAGCAAATAACACAAATATACGCATTTGAAGAAGGTAAAACGTTGATAATTTAACTGCATCAGAAACCAGATGGGCCACCGCGGTGTACTCTGGGAATTGTAGTATCAACGACGCGTGCTCCATTCGGCCGACCTGGGCTCTAAATACATCCATAAACTGTCATAAACATATCTAGGTGACATCAGAGGAATAAGATAAACGGCAAAAAAGACGAACGAATGTATAGAACATAGAGATACGAAGCTAAAAGGTGGAAAGTCGGACCTCTTACGAGCGTTTGGATTGGAAGAGGCGTGTCCGGAAAAGGTCTATGTTGGCCGGCCTTGGATTGGCGGGAGGGTCGGTAGGCGTAGGAGAAGGAGTAGGAGGGACGGCAGGGGTCTGTGGGGTACTTGCTCGCTTTGGGTGTTGTCTTCTTCCTCTTTGTGTGGAGCCGCGAGTCGCCGCTGTACTGTTAAGTCAAAGCGTCTGCCGAATCTCCGTCAGCATGGGCGTCGAAGGCTGCACCAAATGTATCAAGTACATGCTCTTCTTCTTCAATTTCATCTTCTGGGTGAGCTTGGCGACCATTTTATGGGGGGCCTCGTTGTGCTCTTGTGTGTTGTCGATGCGGCCCCCCTTCTTCTTTCTTTCTCTTTCTTTTTCGGACTAGCGTGCCAGACTTTGATTTACCGCTATGCTAATTCATACAGACAGGTCCTTAGATGTCACACTTGAATGAGTACAGATTCAGTTTCTCTCCAAATCGCGTCCACCATTTGTGATCACGCGCGTCTCTCTCTCTCTCTCTCTCTCTCTCTCTCTCTCTCTCTCTCTCTCTCTCTCTCTCTCTCTCTCTCTCTCTCTCTCTCTCTCTCTCTCTCTCTCTCTCTCTCTCTCTCTCTGTGTGTGTGTATATATATATATATATATATATATATGTGTGTATATATATATATATATTATATATATATTATATAATATATATTATATATATATTTTTTTTAAAAACACATATTCATTTTATATACATTCGTTCTCGTCTGTTTATTGTTGTGTGGCACAAACCTTGACACCCACCGTTATTTCAGTGCAAGATGTTACGGAGTGCGTTTGCGTGGGTGTGTGAGTGTGTTGGTGTAAAAGAGTGAGTATGTGTGTGAGAAGGCAAGTGAAGTGTTTTTTTCTGTCTTTCAGTGCCTTTGATAGCATTTTATTTTGTGTGTGTTTCAATGTGAGGCTTAGGCCGATTGTGTGTGTGTGCGCGCGCGCGCGCTTGTGATGTACAGTACTTGTCTTCCAATTGTAGAGTGACACACGCTTTGGCATTGCACCTTCATTTTTGCACAAAAATACAACAAGTGTATTGTTTTCTCAAGATGCCACATAAGGCACCCTTGACCACACCCGCCATGTTGAATGTTGATGTATTTTGTTTGCTGCTTGTGTCTAAGTAGAGCTATCCAAAACCCTCTCCAGGTAGGTGTTGCAAATTTGCAACAATAATATGAGAGTCCCCTAGGTATTCCACATTTATATTGATTGAGGCATTTTTGTTTTTTTAGAAGTTTGAAGAAAAAAAAAACTTAATTCGAGCCTGGAAGGGTTAAAAGCAAATATTGTGGCTTTGGTCAGTCGCTGTACCATGGGAGAAAAGGTCATTTCACTTTTAGCAAGCAAAAGTTTTTTTGTTTTTTTTTTTTGGTATTGTGTATGTGTGTGTGTTCATGTCTTTCTGTTTTAGAGTAGCAAAGGCCTTGGCATCCTGCAATGGTGTGTGTCAAGGAAGCGTTTATGGATGTTTAATCTTTCATGTGAGTTTCTCAAGTAAGAAATCTATGCTGTTATTGTTGTCTTGTCATGTGGCTCATAGTGGGTGTGTGAGTGTGTGTGTGCATGCGTGTGGTAAAAAGACATGCTTGGTGGTCACTGTGATTTTTGTGGGTCTTCCCACTGAGTCATCTCTGTGAACACTTATTTCCACTTTCTGTTACTGTGTGTGTATGTGGGAGCGAGACTGAGTGAGACTGAGAGAGCGAAAAAAGTGTGTACGTTTGACGCCTGTTTTTTTATTTGTTTTTTGTTTTTTTTAGTGCGGGTTAATGGATGTGTGGCCTTGTATGAGCAATTAAGAAAGCATTTATTAGTGATTGTGTGCGCGTGTGTGAATAACTGAGCATGTGAGTATGTGATGTCATCAAGAAAGATTAAACGGGCGGCCGCCTGAGCGCAGTGTCTTGCCTCACAAGTGTGAAGAAAGTCACCTTTGTTGTGGGATATAAAGGAGAAACAGTGCAAAAAAGGCACTCAACATGAAATCAAAGGAATACTTACACGCTTCATTCAGTCTTGATAAACATTTAGGCAAGAAAGCATTTGAGAAAGTTTTTTTTTTTAATCGGTATTAGGACAGGAGGTTGAAATGACAACAGCAACAATGCTTGAAATTTCACAATATACTAGTTGAAAATAAAAAAAATGTGACTTAAGGCAGCTGCCAGTATTTTCATGATAATTGTGGTGGTTTACATATTGGTAATATTTTTGTAATGTTTAAATGGTAACTGTCAAATTTTGGGATATTGTTTGAGTGAATGTATTTTTTATATTTATGTCCTCTTTTCAATCCAATCCCCTGCCTTTTCACTGTTTTTTTAGTTATTATTTTTTCTTGCAAGAAAGATTCCTGCAAACAAACGTAGCACATTGTACGATATGAGCTCTTTCAATGCCAAGCGTTATCTGAAAAGACAACTCCTAGTGTGCCAAGCAATTTCAAGCATTTTGACGTATCTTTCAAGGCTGACAGATAATTATATGACTATCTAGATATTGATGGTACCATATGAAAGCTTGGATTCCATTACAAGTGGACTCCCACAATACGAAATTATCTGGAGATGGGATTGTAAGGCGAAATCATCGTATGGGGAGGCAATAGATACCTATGGTAGTTAGCTCTTGCGTGCAAAACCCCAGGTAAAAACATCTCAATTTTATATACTTATTAAAAATTTGTGACAAAATAGTATAGTACGTACAGTTGACCCCCGTGTTACAACGTCCCTGATTTACGTCATTTTCATGTTGCCACTTGGAATACTGAGTTTTTTCATCCCTTCTTTATGACATTTTCCCGTTTATGCGACCAAAATAGCTGTCATAACCTTAGGGGCTTGGCTGTATTTGTGTTGTTTAGCGTCAATCTGCTGGCGTTTTTAGGCAATTGCATTTATTTACTATTGCCGTCTAACTGCTCCAATGCAACGCGTGACTACAATGCTGGTCTGCTATTGGTCGGCGTCCCCTCACGGACATGGTGGTCTGCTATTGGTCAGCCTCACTTGTTTAAAATAGCGGAATGGTAAAGTTCTTTCGATTGTGAATGGTTACAAAATTGCATTTATAATGCGTTTTACTCCTTAATTCAAAGTTGAAAGGGTTAGCCATGGGTCCCAAGATTGCTAATGATGTTAAAGAGAGAAGTAAGAAGATGGAAACGATGCTGGAGAGAAACCCTTATTAGGGAATATGGGCATAACAAGCGACTCTCAAAGGTAAATAAAATCCTTTCTATATTTTTATGATGTTTTCTGATACATACATAGCACTTACTATACTATTTTGGTACCAAGTTTTAATATGTATGTTAAATTTTGATGTTTTTACCTGAGGTTCTAAACGCATTATCTATTTAACATAGGTTTTGATTGCCCGTCTTACGTCGAATTTGCCTAAGACCCCAATCGTGGAACAGATTAATGTCGTAACATGGGGGCCCACTGTGCTAATATAAAATATACATGAATATAATTAAATAACATAATAAATAAAAAAATATATAAAAAGGAAAATGTATTTTTTTTATTTACCTTTGGTGTGATGTGACTTGAACTAGTTACGGCCATATTAAATAGTGAGGCTAACCATGCATGTGCGTTCTTCATATTTCTTGATTATCTCTAGCTTCATTTCCATAGTGATCATCTTCTTACTTCTCCCTTTAACATCGCTAGCAATCTTGGGACCCGTGGCTAACCAATTAAAGTTTAAATTAAGCACTACTATGCACAATAAATATGATATTGTAAGTAGTCACACAAGATCAAGTCTTTAGCATATCATCATCAAAGTGACACCATGACGCCAACCAATAGCAGACCAGCATCTGCGTGACGTACGCAGAGACGCATGTTGTGACGTATGAGCATGGTGCGACCTGGTGGTCCACTGTATTTACCTAGAAAAAGAAAGTAAGACTCTACTATTCAGTTTTTTAGTAATCACTGTTTGAAAATAGGTAATTTGAGTGACACCAATCTATTTTGGACAAAAGGTGAAAAATTCTCGCACATATTCACTTTGACACAAATATTGACACTTTTTTTTTTTTGTTGCATCTGAAACATCTCTCAGTGCTGGTTTGGTACAATATTAAGGGGAGCACTGACCACGAGTTTCATCTGTGCAGTCATTAAAAAAAAAAAAAAAAAAAATGTCACTGGCACACAACAATTTAACATGACAAAAATTCTGGTCCATGCGTCCATGCCAGAGTTAAGTGCAAACTTTAAATTTTCTTTGTTTTGTGAAAGATAAACATTGCAACTTTTATCACTTAGGATACAAAGAAAACAATTTGAATAAGGTGCTGCAAGACCCAAAGTGCGTGCTTGGGGTCAACCCCTACTTTATTGGGGTGGGAGAGTGGGAGGTGTTAAATTTTGCCTGTGTTACCCACCTGGGTCGGTGACTTCGTTTTAGATGCTGAACCAAGTTGGTTGTGCCGCAGCCTTTTGTCGCAACTGCCTTTAAACAAACGTTGCAGCTTGTTGCAGCAGCTTACTTGTTTCTCGCCTGCTGCCGCAAACCCAAACCACTGACAATACAAGTCCCGTCTTAGAAACAAACGGAAGGCAGAAAACTATGGAAGCCCATTAGGGTGAAAAGCACTACAGCAACAGCTGAATTGTCATATTTTTAAAATTGTCCGTAACAAAAAATTGAAGTGAACCTGAAATATTGCCCAGGCCTAGTTGATGGCAATCATTACCATCATAAAGTGTGTGCGTGTCATCCTTGCTGGATTTTTGCAAATCTGGCCATTTTGCAATTTAAACTAACATTTTTAGTGTAAATGCAAAAGTTTGGGATTGTCTTGCACTTTTACCAAACTTCCCATTTTGGTGCTGAACCAAGTTGGTTGTGCCGCAGCCTTTTGTCGCAACTGCCTTTAAACAAACGTTGCAGCTTGTTGCAGCAGCTTACTTGTTTCTCGCCTGCTGCCGCAAACCCAAACCACTGACAATACAAGTCCCGTCTTAGAAACAAACGGAAGGCAGAAAACTATGGAAGTCCATTAGGGTGAAAAGCACTACAGCAACAGCTGAATTGTCCTATTTTTAAAATTGTCCGTAACAAAAAATTGAAGTGAACCTGAAATATTGCCCAGGCCTAGTTGATGGCAATCATTACCATCATAAAGTGTGTGCGTGTCATCCTTGCTGGATTTTTGCAAATCTGGCCATTTTGCAATTTAAACTAACATTTTTAGTGTAAATGCAAAAGTTTGGGATTGTCTTGCACTTTTACCAAACTTCCCATTTCCACAAATCAGTGCTGCCCAGATACTGAGAAGGGGGGGAAGCTTCCATGTGAGTTGGGGGCGCATATGGGAACAGGGAGGCCGCATTCCATCCCCCATCATGCCCCACATTCTGTTACCCCACCCCCCTCCCCTCCTCAAGCCTCACCCCCTTCTCCTGAAATAGAGCCCAGCTTGGTCATGTTGGAAGCAGCTGCACCCTGATTGGTCAATGGGACATCTCGGCCCCTATTGGTGCAGCTCACATCTTGTCTCAACTGCTCTTTTCCCATCTTACAACACATACGAGCATCATGTTCAACTGCCCCCTCAACACCACCACTGTGGAATGTGCAAGTAACAGATGGCGAACCAATCAGCATGTGTACCACAAGCATCTTCATCTTTGTGCCACTCGGCCATCAAGTGAACCGCATGGAATATCAATGTCCGCATGGAATATCAATGTCTTGGGAAGAAAAAAATGCAAAGTAAAAACAAGTGTCAACACTAACCTTTCCACTTGATGCACTGGTGCTACCAACATTTGCTCCCAAGGATTTAAATGCTCACGTTTTCTGGGAGGTACAGCGTGACCATATTTGGTCTCAAGTTGCAAACTGGATCTGTCAAAATGTATCGCTTAATTGACATTTAAAGTGACTGTGTAATATTTAGACCAATATTTATTTTGAAAACCCACTATAAATTTCAATGAGGTGTAAATGTGTTCTGTCCAACCAACACAATTTTATATACACTGCTCATAAAAATTAAAGGAGCACATTAGAGAAACACATTAAATACATCAGATCTCAATATAAAGTTGGATATCTAAACAAAATAACAGGGCAATGTCTTAGGAACAAAAGGATGCCAAGTCTTTTAATGGAAATAAAAGTTTTCACCCTACAGAGGGCTCAATTGTGTAGACACCATAAAATCAGAGTGGAGCTAGTCCAGTTTTTTCCAAAACTTAATTTCTGCAACTCAAAATGCTTTTCAGTATCTTGTGTGGCCCCCGCAAGCTTGTATGCAAGCTTGACAACATCGTGGCATGCTCTTAATGAGACGACGGATGGTGTTTTGTGGCATTTGCTGCCAGATCTGTGTGAGGGCATCCCTGAGCTGTTATACAGTCTGAGGAGCAACCTGGCAGCGCCTAATGGACTGAAACATATTATCCCAGAGATGTTCTATTAAGTTTAAGTCAGGGGACCTACTGCACCAGCGTATGGTCTGACAATGGGTTCAAGGATTTCATCTCGATACCTTATGGCAGTCATAGCACCATTTCCTAGGCAGGAGAGGTCTGTGCAGGCCTCCATGGATATGCCTCCCCAGACCATCATCGACCCACCATCAAACCATCATGTTGAACGACGTTGCAGTCAAAATAACTTTCTCCTTGTCTTCTCCAGACTCTTTCACGTCTATCACAAGTACTCAGGGTGAACCTGCTCTCGTCTGTGAAAAGTACAGGGCGCCAGTGACGAACTTGCCAATTCTGGTGTTCTTGAGCAAATGCCATTTGAGCTCCACAGTGCTGGGTAGTGAGCACGGAGCCCACCACAGGACCTCAGGCCACCTTCATGAAGTCTGTTTCTGATTGTTTGGGTAGAGACATTCACACCAGTGTCCCTCTGTAGGTCATTCTGTAGGGCACGAGCAGTGCTCAGCCTATTCCGTCTTCCACAGAGGTGCAGGTATTGGTCCTGCTGAGGGGTTGAGGACCTTCTACAGCCCTGTCCAGCTCCCCGAGAATAACCACCAGTCTCCTGAAATCTCCTCCATGTTCTGGAGATTGTGCTGGGAGACACATTTAACCTTCTTGATGCAGCACGTGTGGATGTGCCATCCTGGAGAAGTTGGACAACCTGTGCAACTTCTCTAGGGTTAAGGAATCGCCTCATACTGCCAGTAGAGATAATTACGCAAGCCAAAATCAGCACAAGTGGAAAACCAGCCAAAAAAGATCAAGAGGGAGACACTTCAAATGACCTTCACATGTAAAACCAGTCCTGTTAAAACCAGTCCACCAACACAGCTGAATTTGATTAACCAGGCCCTCAGCTGCTTAACTAACCAGAAAATCATCAGCCACGCTCAATAAAAAAAGTGTTCCTCTAATTTTTGTGAGCAGTGTATATTCAAAGGTCTAGTATTGGCTATTTATATAACAAGGGGAGCGCCTAGATGGGTGCAGTGATGGTTTTTTTTTAGCCACAAGGAAAACTTTCGTAATTCAAATCACATGTTGGTTGTCAGTTTGTATCTTGTGTGCAGCCCTGCAAATTTCTGGTTTGTAAGTCAATCATGAATACAAACAGGGGAAAAAAGGGAAATTGGCGAATTGTACTTGTATTGGCTCACTCTCTTGTTCACTTGGCGCATGCTTCCAAACTATGGTCTCTTCGTGACACCATAGTGCATGTGCTGCATTCCAGTAACACCAGTAAACAGCAACTCTAAAATCTCCGCTATGGAACTAATTAGTACATGTTGTCATTTTAATCCATTTCACGTCCCTGTCTGTTCAAATGAAAACATATGGTGATGCTGCTAACATGAGCCGCATTTGTGCGTGAATCGGTCGCAGCTAATAAAAGCTAATAGAAGAGGCCTTTATCCGGCAGTGGGGAAATCCCACTTTTACAGCAGCACGCATTCAACAATTAAATTCCGCTAATATCTCCATGTGTACTTCTGGTGGATACGCTTGGCTGAAGCCCATGCTGAGTATCGTTTTTGACCGCAAAACTCATTTGAACATACCTTGTAGTTAAATACCGTGATTACCGAAATAAAGGATGAACATGTGTATAGGACACACCCTTAATTTTAGGGTAAAATTCTGGTATTATATATGGTAGCGTGTATAAAATGCAAGAGTTTGGCAACAATGTCAAAACTATAGCAAAACAGAATCCGTTTTTGTAAATTGGTCATATTTTCTTGTGTTCATATCCGTAAGTCATATCAGATTTCCCACATTGTGAGCAGTCAGCGAACATCTCAACAGTGCAACGTTGAATGTGCTCCAAGCAGTTGTTTTCCCTTTTCCTCATGACGCTGCACGAGTTCTTTTTGCCATAAACACATGAAGTTGTGCAACACCCGTTTTTAACAAAATTTATGATTGTGTGTGTATATGCCAAAAGACCACAATTAATAAACGAGTCAAATGGAAGGCCTTTTCGTGTTCTCCAACTTTTGCACTCTTAATTAAACAAGCTGCGGGTATTTATGTTATAATGAAGTCGAGCTTCATTGCGAAGAAAAAGAAAAACAACTGTGTCTTATGTACAGGTACGTCTTATTTTGGGACAATTAAGGTGATTTCTAAGTTACCATTTACAGGACTCACCCATACCTTTGACTTGCATTTTATATTTGGGGAATTAACAGTTTGTTCCTAAATGTTTGGACTAGGTTTGCCATA
>NC_142372.1:26140491-26152511 GCF_059441005.1 Hippichthys cyanospilos | reverse complement strand
ATATATGTATATATATTATATATATATAGTATATATATATATATATATGTATATATATATATATTATATATATATATATATATAGTATATATATATATATATATATATATGTATATATATATATATATGTATAGTATATATATATATATATATATATATATATATATATATATATATATCTATATATGATAGATATATATCTATATACTAGATAACACAATATACATATATATACTATATATATATATCTATATATAACACACAATACACACATATACACACTATATAAATATACACATACACACACTACACACATACACACACATCACACACACACACATACACACACACATACACACACACTACACACACATATACATACATCACACACACACAATACACACACACACACACACATACACACTTCACACACACATACCACACACACTACACACACACACATACACACACACACACACACATACACACACCACCACACCTACACTACACACACACAGTACATACACACACATACATACACTAGTATATACATCACTACATCTACACACACACACACACACACACTTACACACACACTCATATATACACACACATATACTATATACACTATATATACACAACATATACACACATTACACACACACGACATACACACACACACACACACATACATACATATACACACACACACACACACACACACACACACATACACACACACATACACCCTACATACATACATACACACATACACACACACAACATTACATACATACATACACACAGACTCTTAATCCCAAACACTAACTACTAAAAAACTAATAATCACCCCCTCACCATACTTCACCCCACCTACCCAACCACGCAACCGAGAAACTCATAACTATACCTGCCAAACCTCAAGAAGAATCAATTCAACAACCCCCACCACCCAGCACCCCCACCATCTCCCCCACCCAGAGTCTAACCCCTGATGCCAATCGACCACATACCCCTGTGCGTCAGTGATGCCGCTACCTCCTACCGAGCGATCCCCAACACCCCCCACACTACTTTCAACTAACAATCAGTCTACTCCCTCTACAATGTTCACCTGATACTGTATAGGAGAAATGAAATAATAAATAGGCAAAAATACAAAAAAAGGATTGTTTATGGTTACTGCGGCTATATTGGGGCGTACTTAGAAATCTAGGAACTGATACCCTACTTCGCGAGTTTCAGACTTTGCGGGGGGTTGACAGCCCCCCATTAACCGCGAACTAGGGGGGATCACTGTAATATATAATATAATATATCGTTTCACGTGATTTTTGGACTCTGAACATTCGTTTCCTCTGGCAGGGGCAACAAATGCAAATTACCTGTTCGCTCAAATTTTGTTTTCAAGTTCCTGCTGGTACAATAAAGTGAAATATTTTCTATTCAAACATCTAAATGTTCAACCAAAGAATTGATCGTTTACTTTATGCTGACGTATAATGTGAAATGCCAGAGACTGTTAAGGGGATTAGCATATAAATTAGGCATTTTCTATTTTTTTATGATGTGTTTCAGCTGGCAGGCTGTGTGATTCTGGGCGTGGCCCTTTGGCTGCGCCACGAGCCCAAGACCAGCAGCCTGCTGGAGATCAACTTTGATGGACAGCCTGCGCCCAGCACCTTCTACATCAGTACGTTCCACACACACGCACACGCACACGCACACACACACACAATATAAAAGAAATAAATAGAAACAAAATCTACAACAATATTACTCTATGGGTGCCCGCCCGCAATGCTACAGTATGTATACTGTAAATAAATAAAACTGAGGTTATATAACTTTAAACATTTTGATATAGCATTAATATACAGTATTTGAGAAATTTGTAAAATTAGTGGTGATCAATGTTCCCTCTAATTTTCAATGCATCTGAGCATTTACACAAACTCCCTGAGCAGGCTTTGGACCACGATGAGCAACTTCAGACATGCACACAGCGAGTCACCGTGTGCATATCTGATGTTGCTCCTAAAGTGACCTATATCAACGTAACTCACATTTTGTCATTAATGAGACAAGGAAGGAGGGGGGGGCTCTGATTAATTCCAAAGGGCCTAGCTGCGGCCCTGGAGTAAGCCAGCCAAAAAGGGCTCATTCGTGGCTCGTTATTTGTTGGCGCAATGCGGAAACGCATGTTAAGACATTACAGTTTAATGTATATTGCTTTTGTCAGCATAGCAATAAACAAGCCACAAGTTCCATCCATTCATCCATCTTCTACCGCTGTCTTTCGGGGTCGGGTCGCGGGGGCAGCAGCTTGAGCAAAGAAGCCCAGACTTTCCTCTTCCCAGCCACTTCATCCAGCTCTTCCGGACGGATCCCCAGGCGTTCCCAGGCCAGCCGAGAGACATAGTCCCTCCAGCGTGTCCTGGGTCGTTCCCGGGGCCTCCTTCTAGTAGGACAAGCTCCGAAACACCTCACCGGGGAGGCGTCCAGAGGGCATCCTAACCAGATGCCCGAACCACCTCAGCTGGCTCCCCTCAACGCGGAGGAGCAGCGGCTCGATGCAGAGCCCCTCCGGGATGACCAAGCTTCTCATCCTATCTCTAAGGGAGATCCCGGACTTCCTGCAGAGGAAACTCATTTCGGCCGCTTGTATCCGGGATTTTCTTCTTTCGGTCACGACTCACAGCTCGTGGCCATAGGTGAGGGAAGGAACATAGATCGAGTGGTAAACAGAGAGCTTCGCCTTTCGGCTCAGCTCTTTCTTCACCACGACAGACCGGTGCAGAGCCTGCATGACAGCAGACGCCGCACCGATCCGTCTGTCACTCACGTTCCATCCTACCTTTACTCGTGAACAAGACCCCGAGATACTTGAACTCCTCCACTTGGGGCAGGACCTCATCCCCGACCCGGAAAGGACATTCCACCCTTTTCCGACTGAGGACCATGGACTCAGATTTGGAGGTGCTGATCTTCATCCCAGCCGCTTCACACAGTAAGAGTTGGATGCCATGGCCTGAAGAAGCCAACAGCACCACAAGCAAAGATGCAATGCTGAGGCTCCCAAACCCGACCCCCTCACCGCTTCGGCTGCACGTAGAAATTCTGTCCCTAAAGGTAATGAACAGAATCGGCAGCCTTGGCGAAGTCCAACCCTCTTTGGAAACGAATTCGACTTACTGCCGGAAATCCGAACCAAGCTCTGACATCAGTCGTACAGGGACCGAACAGCCCGTATCAGGGCGTCCGGTACCCTTTACGAGAAAAAAAAACACACTGCTCCTCCTGAATCTGAGACTCTACATCCTGACGGACCCTCCTCTCCAGCACCCCTGAATAGACCTTACTGGGGAGGCTGAGGAGTGTGATTCCTGTAGTTCAAATACACCCTCCTGTCCCCTTTCATATAAAGGGGGACCTCCACCCCAGTCTGTCAATCCAGGGGCACTGTCCCCGATGTCCACGCGATGTTGCAGAGGCATGTCAGCCAAGACAGCCCTACAGCATTCACAGCCTTCAGGAACTCCGGACGGATCTCATCCAACCCCGGGGCCTTGCCACCAAGGAGTTTCTTGACCACCTCAGTGACTTCAGCCCCAGAGATGGGAGAGCGCACCTCGGACCCCGAAGACTCTGCTTCCTCAGAGGAAGACGTGTCAGTGGGATTGAGGAAGTCTTTGAAGCATTCTGCCCACTGGTTCACAACGTCCCAATTTGAGGTCAGCAGTGCCCCATCTCCACTGTACAAAGTGTCAATGGTGCACTGCTTCCCCCTTCTGTGACGCCAGATGGTGGACCAGAATTTCTTCGAAGCCGTCGCTTTCCAAGACCTCACCGAATTCCTTCCACACCCTAGTTTTTGCCTTGGCGACCGCCGAAGCCGCACTCCGCTTGGCCAGCCTGTACATGTCAGCTGCCTCTGGAGTCTCACAGGCCAAAAAGACTCGATAGGACTCCTTCTTCAGCTTGACGGCATCCCTTACTGCTGGTGTCCACCAGCGGGTTCGGGGATTGCCGCCACGACAGGCACCGACCACCTTACGGCCACAACTTCGATCAGCCACCTCGACCTCGGAGGCCAGAAACATGGTCCACTCGGACTCAATGTCCCCCGCCTCCCTGGGACGTGGGAGAAATTTTGCCGGAGGTGGGAGTTGAAACGCCTTCTGACAGGGGACTCTGCCAGACGTTCCCAACAGACCCTCACGATACGTTTGGGTCTGCCCTCCGTGAGCCGTCACCTAAAAGGTGGTGGATGGGTTTGCGTGTTCCAGTGATCCTAGGAGCTAAGTTGTCGGGGGCTTTATGCCCCTGGTAGGGTCACCCTTGGCAAACAGATCCTAGGTTAGGTTCCAGACTAAACACGGCTCACAGACCCCATATGATGAACAAAATAAATGTATTTACGTTTCCCTCGCGCGGACGCAGGGGTCATCGGGGCCCCCCTCTGGAGCCAGGCCTGGAGGTGGTGCTCGTTGGCGAGTGCCTGGTGGCCGGGCCTGCACCCATGGGGCCCGGCCGGGCTCAGGCTGAAGAAATGCCGTGGGTTCCCCCTCACGTGGGCTCACCACCTGTGGGAGGGGCCATAGGGGTCGGGTGCAAAGTGAGCTGGGTGGCGGCCAAAGGCGAGGACCTTCACGCACCAATCCCTGGCTACAGAAGCTAGCTCTTAGGACATGGAAAGCCAAAAGTTGTGAAAAAGAAAAAAACTCACCCATTTTCACTGCTTGTTCTTCTGTTTTCATATACGATTGGCACCCGTGTTACAAAATTAATCCGTTTCGTGGTTGGGCTCGTAAGGCGAATTCTCCGTACGACGGGCAATCCAAACCTATGTTAAATAGCTAATGCGTTTCGGACCCCAGGTAAAAACATCAAAATTGGACATACAAGTTTCTAAGTGTTTCCCTAATTTTCCCTCTTTATCTCCAAAGTAACCCTAGGAAAGTTTGCTTTCACATTTTCCTCAAATAGTCAGTCAAATGACAAATGCATGAATGCATGGGAAAGGGAACTAGGGACTCAATTAACTGAAGAGGTCTGGGAACGTGCTGTAGGTAGGATACAATCTACTACTTCTTGTGCTCGTCTTGGACTCATTCAATTTAAAGTTCTACACAGGGTCCATTTTTCCAAGGCAAGACTCTGAAATATATCCAGAAGTGGAAGACGCATGTGATAAGTGCCATGGCTCTCCCTGTCACCTTAGCCATATGTTTTTTCTTTGCCCTAAGCTGAAGGGCTTTTAGACTGGCTATTTCTCCATTATGTCCACTGTTCTTGGAGTAAATCTGCAGGCTTGCCCGCTGATTGCTATTTTTGGGATTCCTAATGCGTCACTTGCACTAAATTCTATACGAAAGGATATTATGGAATATACATCCTTACTAACAAGACGGTCCTTATTGTTGCATTGGAAATCTGCTAAATATCCTTCTATTTCCCCAAATTTATGCAACGATTTATGCAAAAAAAAAAAAATGGCTCTGCATCGTCACCTAAGGTCAAAAAAGTGCAGCTGGTCCCGGCCCATTTGACCTAGAGCTACGAAAATTTTTAGGCATATGTAGGATCTCGAGACCTACAAAAATGTCAGGGCGAGCCATGTGCTCAGATGTACAGAAAAAGAGTTATTAATTTTTGAATGTGCCTTTTTGGCCTATTTTTGCACGTTTTTAGGTCCAAAACTGCTCCTTGTTTCTCCTAAATGCTTTACCCAATCGCTTTCAAATTTGCTGTTGTGCATTCTCAGACATAGGGGCACAACTGGACAAAATTTGGTGAAGATCCGCCAACATATATAATAGGGGCAGGGCTTCAAATTATGTGTTCATTTTTTCCTTCGCGAAGAGTGACAAAAACCTTAATAACTCTGATGTACAAGCTTAAAAAATCAATTTTTGCTCGTTTGCCGGTCCAGAACTGCTCCATTTTTCTCCTAAACTTTTGACCCAATTAACTTCAATTTTGCTGTGGTGTTTTATCTGACTGGGAGGCACATTTGTTCAAATTTTTGTGAAGATCCACCATCAAATATGTTGGGGGCGGGGCTTCATATAATGCCTTTAATGTTTACTTCACCAGATGTGACACAAACCTTTATAACTCAGCTGTACAAGCTTTGAAAAATCTGAAACTTCACAGACACATGAAAACTCAAGCCCTTAACACATGTGTTTAAGAATTTCTTCAATTGCCTATAAGGCCACCTAGTGGCAAAAAAAAATGTCAGTCTGATGTCTCGCCAAAACGAACAAGGTGCTGTATTTGGACCCAGATGGTCATATCTTTTCAAAATTTCATATATTTGATAGGTGTGTTCCACATTGGAAACCAATCAACGTATTTTTTGTCGTAGTGCGAGCGCCACCTAGTGGCAGCCAAAAATATAGCATTTTTTAAAACGTTTTTATGTGTTTAGGTAAGCCCTTTAAAGTAATATCGCTGAAATTAAGTCAGACAAGCCTCTAGACAGCCCTGCTTACCTCCACCAAATTTTACGAAGTTTCGATAATGGGCGTGGCCTCTACGTCCATTTTCATTCCGAAGCTTTATTGGACCAGTAAGAGCTGCTGTAATTTGACCCAGATGATCTGATCTTCTCACAATTTAACATATTGGATGAAAATCCATTCTTGAAGACATTGACAAACATATATTCCCAACTATTGGCTTGCGGAGCCATCTACAGGCATCTGTTTGTCATTACCATATTCCCCCCCATAAAACCAAATACTTAACCAAACAGGCGCTTGGGTTGCGCTAACCAAAAAAAGAGAAACATCCGTTGCTATGAAGTCGCTAAAGTGACTGCAAAAAATGTCATTAGTCGAAAGATTACAGTCAATCCTGTTTGGTTTGACCTACAGCCATGAAACTTTGTAGGCAAATGAAGGACTGTAAGACCTACAAAAAAGTCAATGTCAGTGATGTGCTAGGATGTACTGAAAAATTGTTAGGAATTTTTTTAATGTGCTGTTTTGCCCCGTTCTTAGGCATTAGCTGGTCTCAAACTGGTGCCTTTTTCTCTTAAACGGTTCCTCTGATTACCTTCAATTTTGGCATGGATCATTATCAGACTTAGGGGCACACATAGTCCAAATATCGTGAAGATCTCATGACATATAAGATGGGGGTGGAGCTTCAAATTATGTTTAATATTTCCTTCGCCAAGAGTGACAAAAACCTTAATAACTCAGCTGTAACAGCTTCAAACCATCTGAAACTTTACAGGGACTTTTAAAGTCATACCCAAGTACAGATATGTGATAAACTTCCAAATCATTTACAGCCCTACCTAGTGGCGGACAAAAATCTCATTTTTTACTCTTTCATGTACTGTGCAATGCGTGTTAGACTAAATGAACTCAAAAATGGTCAGAAAAGCTTTGAGACATTAGAACATGAAGGATCTCACCTTTTATGACTTTGCAAAAAAAGGCGTGGCCTCTATGCCAATTCAAAGTCTTATGTCTCGCCATAGCGGTAAAAGTTGCTTTAATTGGACCGAGATGATCTGATATTTTCAAAACGTCACATATGGGATGGGAGTCCAATGTGAAACACACCGACAAGCCTATTTTTTAATCGTAGTTCGAGCGCCACCCAGTGGCAGCAAAATATATAGCAATTCCTTAACGTTTTTATGTACTCTGCTGAGGCCCTTGAAGTGATATCGCTTAAATGTTGTCAGAAAAGCCATTGGGCACGCCTATTGCCCTCTACCAAATAGTATGATGTTTGATGATGGCCATGGCCTATTCAGCAGTGCAAAGTCACACAACTGTAACAATAAAAGCTCCAGTAACTCAACCCACATCATTCCACCTTGTCTAAATTTTACATAATTTATAAGAGTCCTGCACTGAAGTCATCTACAACTAATTGTTCATCGTTCATACTCCTTGTTCATACCCCGACCTGTTCATACCCCAACGTGCACAGGTCTGCGAGGGCCCTTTATAGCTGCTTGCAGCTCTAGTTTATTTTGTTTTTTTAAATTCATTTATTTTTATCTGAAGTTTTCATATGTATGAAAAATGTAAATTGTAGTTCTATAACTGGAATTGTCTTATTTTGTTTCAATAAAAAGATTGTCAAAAAAAAATTACATACATATTAAGAATTGGTACCAAAACAGAATAGTTAGTGCTACATTTTATATATGTATGTATATATATATATATATATATATATATATATATATATATTTACAATCACAAAACATCATAAATAAAAAATATAGACAGGATTTATTTATCTTTGAGCGATTTATGGGCATATTCCATAATGAGAGTAGTCTAGCCTAGGCTAGTTTAGCCGTCATATTCCTTGATTAATGCCAGCTTTTTTTTTAAATACAAGTCATCTTCTTACTTCTCTCTTTAACATCAATAGCAATCTTTGGGCCCATGGGTAACTAATTCCAGTTTGAACTAAGCAGATTCGAGGTTGTTTTTTACCTTTCATATAGAGTACCATCTAGCTGCATAAATCTGATGTTACGACCTTTATAGTCTGGTTTATTTATAGTTCGGTGCGACTTATCTGTGACAATTTTTATTTATTTTTTTATTTATTTGCTCCGTTATTGCTGCTCTGCCCTATATGCCATTACGCCTTGTAGTTCGGAAAGTACAGTACTCAAAGGAATGCCATTCATTGCCCAGCCCAAATGTGTAATAAATCCAGATAGTAGCTAAATGAATAAAAATCAATCATAACTTTAAATAGCCAGAGTTTTCGTTTGAGGAAAAAATGTCTAGTCATTGATTTTGAATAATTCAGCTTTTTGGAACGATCAGTCCTTTGCCTGTCAGCACCAAGTCGGCAGGCAACTTGCGCGGTTGAGCAGTGGATGTAAAGTTGACATTAATTATTAATGGCAGGCGTAAATGGCCAGCATCTCCTGCCTTGATGAAGACGGATGTGCCATCCCTTACTGACAAGGCGCTATGAAAGGTGAGCGTTTACCACTCCAAAAGTTATCGGCCTATAAATCATGCAGCAACATCCGTGATCCTCCCGCCCGCGCACAGGAAGTTGCAGGAAACCACCCCTACCCCCACTATTGGCTTGCGGAGCCATCTACAGGCATCTGTTTGTCATTACCATACTCCCCCCCTATAAAACAGGCGCTTGGGTTGCGCTAACCAAAAAAAGAGAAACATCCGTTGCTATGAAGTCGCTAAAGTGACTTAACATTCGTGGCTGTGAAGTCGTTAAAGTGACTTTGCCGACATTTTGGCTTTGATACTCAAGCCTGATTGGTCCATTTGATACCTCACCTAACAGACTGGCCTTTCAATAAAAATAGGCCTGCAAATAACCATTATTTTAATTCATCTGCCTGTTATTATGGTAATGATTTGGATCCATCACAAAGATCATTCCATCTGAGAAATATTTCCTGACATTGCAACAATTTGGGACATTTCAAAATAAACTACATCACTAGACAATGAATTGAATGATTTGAGTTAGTTTGATCATAGATTAGTTGTCTGGCTGTTTTGTCACACTTCTAATTCAGTGGTTCTCAACAACAACAAAAAAAAGACCTAAAACAGATTTCTGATGTAACATTGGAAGATCATTTCAGTGCTCTATTTTGCCTGTGTCCGTGACCCATAATTTTATGCCATGGGACATATACCTTCAAATCAACGTGCATTCTCCGGACGCAACGTTTTTTTGTAGGAAAGTTGTGAAACACTTGGTTCACACAAGGCGATTTCAAACAGCAGCAGGAGCCTGATCTCTATGTGACTTATATTCCTTGGCTGCCTTAACCAATCACGTTCTCACATTCCCTTTCTGGTTTGTCGCATTGAGTTACCACTGTAAATTACTGCAGCATTTTTTATATCGTTGAGGTATTTATACATTTTGAGCTGTCATTTCAATACTGTGATATTTTTGTTCAAGGTTGTCATAATATCAGATTCTGATATCATACCTTGCCTACTCACAAACATTCAAAACAATTAAATATGTTACAATTGTGAATGATAGTTTTGCTCAGAGATGAACACACTAGCACATGTTAAAGGCTTTGCACATACAATTTAGAAGCTCACTTTTCTCTGGTCATAAATGCACTGAGAAATATTAATAATTGTCATTTTTGTAACATTTTTTAAATGTTTGTTTCATCATCTTTTATAATGTAAAAGTTATCAAAATGCATAGCTAACGTCAAAGAGTCGCAGTTGTCCACATTATTTTTGGGGGAAAGGGTGTGTTTCTTACAAATCAAACCTTAGTTAAAAAAAAAAGACACTTGCCTTTTTTATTCTGTCTTGCAAGCAGACTGAAGTTTTGTGATGATTCTGCATATAGATTGAAGTAGAAATCATCATTTTTGCTTGAAATGAATCATTTTTAATTGAAAATGGATTCTAAATTGAATCAGAGACCCCAAACTCAAAATTGAATCGTAAGACAAAGATTTCTGCTCCCAATTTTGTCCTTTTTACTGCGCAATTTCTGTGACTCCATACATTTATGTTGGGACTCATAGTTTTTTAGTATTGCAGGTCGCAGGGACCCAACACTTTCCTGAGGTTAAATGAGCACTGCCATCTGTGGCGGCGTCTCTCCGCATTTTACTCAGCAATTCCTGAAGAGATGTTGCTTAACATCGTCTTGCTTGATTTTTTTTTTTTTTACCTTACTGCCAAAGAAATGTGTCACCAATGTCAATACACATCCAGGTAAATCTCAACATTTTGTTGAGGAGATCTGGTAACAATAATGCATCACTTTTATTCTATTGCCCACTTCTGGACACTTCAAGGCGCTTTACAACGGATACATTATTCATGCACTCAACTCAATTTACCTTCATGTTCCAGTCTATTCTTTCCTAATTTGAAAAGAAGACATCCTATTTATGTCATGGCATCAGTTTAGATTTAGTATAAAACCTTGTTCAAATCAAAGACCCGAAAGCTCCTTTACATGTCCCTGAGGGTACACATGACTGCTCTAATGTACCTTTTGTTTTTGCATGTGGACTACTGTATGTTTGTAACCGCCTGTCCAATCATGACGCAGATATCGATCCTATGATAGAAAGCTTCCTAGAAAGACTGGCCTCCATATGGAGTCAACGGACAGCAGTTTTGTACTGTACCTGTCCGGCCCCAGCCATTCAGAAGATGCTTAAGTGCCACTAAAAGTTTTCAGGCTGCCTCGTGAGCCTTGCTGATGCACTTTCTCATATGACGGGCCAGGGAGCGCCTTTCCAACTCCAAATACGAGAGAAAATGGAAAGGAGGGTGGGGTTCTCCCACCCCTTCACTACTGTTTATGCGTTTGTGCTATGCGATGGAGGCAACGCCCCAATGACAACGGCATCTTCCTGTCAGAGAAAGCCAAGGAAAGGAGAAGCCTTGTCTATATTGGGAAAAAATCCAAAGCGGTCCCTCCCTTTCTCTTTATCCATCCTTCTCCTCCTTCTATATGCAAGGTTTCCCTTCTTCCTTCCCTTCCACTGGATGTGTTTCCACTGCGGCCCATCTGCTGGTGGTTAGCATGCGAGTCATGCCGTCTCGTGCCTCTCTTTTTTTTTTTCCCTTTATCCTTCTACTTAGTTCCCTCCCCCACGCCTTCACCCAAACTCCAACCTTGTCTACTCTCCACCTGCAAATTATCACGAGGGAAGCACCGGCACTTCCTCCTCCCTCCCAAGTCGCAGCCATGTTAGCGGTCCAGGCCATAGACGTGTCCCTTTTTTGCTAGCGTATCTGCGCCATGGGAATTTGAATGTTTTTCTTAAGTAGATGTGTCATTTCCTGCACATTGAGGGTTCTCATACATAAGCTGTATTTTTCGGACTATAAGCCGCGACTTTTTCCTCATGATTTGGCCCCTGCGGCTTATAGTTCAGTGCGGTTTACCTGCTGTTTTTTTCCCCACCTGTCAAGCAAATGTGTGTATCTGCTCAAGGAGTCGGTTTATGGAACAACTATGAAATAGAACTGCAAAAATGTGAATTTATG